>NW_027259341.1:12500-33941 GCF_045791955.1 Oncorhynchus clarkii lewisi
CAGGTCTCTGTGTTAAAGGAAACAGCAGGTCTATGTGTTAAAGGAAGCAGCAAGTCTGTGTGTTAAAGGAAGCAGCAGGTCTGTTTGTTAAAGGAAACAGCAGGTCTGTGTGTTAAAGGAAACAGCAGGTCTGTGTGTTAAAGGAAACAGCAGGTATGTTTGTTAAAGGAAACAGCAGGTCTGTGTTGTAAAGGAAACAGCTGGTCTGTTTGTTAAAGGAAACAGCAGGTCTGTGTGTAAAGGAAACAGCAGGTCTCTTTGTTAAAGGAAACAGCAGGTCTCTGTGTTAAAGGAAACAGCAGGTCTGTGTGTTAAAGGAAACAGCAGGTCTCTGTGTTAAAGGAAACAGCAGGTCTGTGTGTTAAAGGAAACAGCAGGTCTGTGTGTAAAGGAAACAGCAGGTCTGTGTGTTAAAGGAAACAGCAGGTCTCTGTGTTAAAGGAAACAGCAGGTCTCTGTGTGTAAAGGAAACAGCAGGTCTCTGTGTTAAAGGAAACAGCAGGTCTCTGTGTGTAAAGGAAACAGCAGGTCTCTGTGTTAAATGAAACAGCAGGTCTCTGTGTTAAAGGAAGCAGCAGGTTTCTGTGTTAAAGGAAGCAGCAAGTCTGTGTTAAAGGAAACAGCAGGTCTCTGTGTTAAAGGAAACAGCAGGTCTGTGTGTTAAAGGAAACAGCAGGTCTCTGTGTTAAAGGAAGCAGCAGGTCTCTGTGTTAAAGGAAGCAGCAGGTCTGTGTGTTTAAATAAGCAACAAAGCTAATCATTATGATTATATCCCAATCTTGGTGAAACATTTCATGTCCTTTATCCACCGACTGTATGATCTCTCATGTATGTTAATAATATGTGTGGGGTCTGCCTCTGGCTCCATTTTTCAAAGAATAAATCACTCGAGGATAATTCAGCCTCATTACAAAACGTCATGAAGCATTAGACCTGCAATAAACAATGGATTGTGGTGCCACAAACTAAAAGTTTGGATTACATTTTTCCCACATAAAAGAGAACGGAAAATGTATTGACTAATAATTCTGACTGCACGTGGTTCAAGTGAATTGTAGTTATCAGCCGTCCTTGGCTTTCAACTCAGCTGTGTGATGCTATCAGGAAATGGATGGTCTGCTGATGGTCTGGTGTAAAGGCAATGTCAACATTTCAGCACATTGATGGTCAAATCAACATCCTTTTCCCCATCTGTCATGACAGCCTTAACATTCAAATCGTCACCATAACCCTAATCCTAATTGACTAGCTGATTAGGTTTTTGGTGCAGAGATTTTCCACAAGAAAACACTGCTGCTAATCCACCCATGAGTCAAACATCAGAGATGGTATAGTGAGTAGTGAGACAACATGTCAAAGTCCACATTTCAACACATTATGGGTCAAATCAACAGTCACTGCTGCTAATCCACCCATTTCAACATCAGAGATGGTATAGTTATGAGACAACATGTCAGTCCACATTTCAACACATTATGGGTCAAATCAACAGTCAATGCTGCTAAAGCATCCAGCCATCCAAACACCAGGATGGTGAAGCTTGTGACATAAAATGACTTCCTTGTGGAGCAGACTTCTGTGTGTCAACATGAATGAATACTGTTTAGTGATGAAATGACTTCTGTGTGTCAACATGAATGGATACTGTTTAGTGATGAAATGACTTCTGTTTGTCAACATGAATGGAAATGACTTCTGTGTGTCAACATGAATGGATACTGTTTAGTGATGAAATGACTTCTGTGTGTCAACATGAATGGATACTGTTTAGTGATGAAATGACTTCTATTTGTAAACATGAATGGATACTGTTTACTGATGAAATGACTTCTGTGTGTCAACATGAATGGATTCTGTTTACTGATGAAATGACTTCTGTGTGTCAACATGAATGGATACTGTTTAGTGATGAAATGACTTCTGTGTGTCAACATGAATGGATACTGTTTAGTGATGAAATTACTTCTGTGTGTGTCAACATGAATGGATATGTTTACTGATGAAATGACTTCTATTTGTCAACATGAATGGATTCTGTTTACTGATGAAATGACTTCTGTGTCAACATGAATGAATACTGTTTAGTGATGAAATGACTTCTGTGTGTCAACATGAATTAATACTGTTTACTGATTAAATGACTTCTGTGTGTCAACATGAATGGATACTGTTTAGTGATGAAATTACTTCTGTGTGTCAACATGAATGGATACTGTTTAGTGATGAAATGACTTCTGTGTGTCAACATGAATGGATACTGTTTACTGATGAAATGACTTCTGTGTGTCAACATGAATGGATTCTGTTTACTGATGAAATGACTTCTGTGTGTCAACATGAATGGATTCTGTTTACTGATGAAATGACTTCTGTGTGTCAACATGAATGGATACTGTTTAGTGATGAAATGACTTCTGTGTCAACATGAATGGATTCTGTTTACTGATGAAATGACTTCTGTGTGTCAACATGAATGGATTCTGTTTACTGATGAAATGACTTCTGTGTGTCAACATGAATGGATTCTGTTTAGTGATGAAATGACTTCTGTGTCAACATGAATGAATACTGTTTAGTGATGAAATGACTTCTGTGTGTCAACATGAATGGATACTGTTTCGTGATGAAATGACTTCTGTGTGTCAACATGAATGGATACTGTTTAGTGATGAAATTACTTCTGTGTGTCAACATGAATGGATTCTGTTTACTGATGAAATGACTTCTGTGTGTCAACATGAATGGATTCTGTTTAGTGATGAAATGACTTCTGTGTCAACATGAATGGATACTGTTTACTGATGAAATTACTTCTGTGTGTGTCAACATGAATGGATACTGTTTAGTGATGAAATGACTTCTGTGTGTCAACATGAATGGATACTGTTTAGTGATGAAATGACTTCTGTGTGTCAACATGAATGGATTCTGTTTAGTGATGAAATTACTTCTGTGTGTCAACATGAATGAATACTGTTTAGTGATGAAATGACTTCTATTTGTCAACATGAATGGATTCTGTTTACTGATGAAATGACTTCTGTGTGTCAACATGAATGGATTCTGTTTAGTGATGAAATGACTTCTGAGTCAACATGAATGAATACTGTTTAGTGATGAAATGACTTCTGTGTGTCAACATGAATGGATACTGTTTAGTGATGAAATGACTTCTGTGTGTCAACATGAATGGATTCTGTTTAGTGATGAAATGACTTCTGTGTGTCAACATGAATGGATTCTGTTTAGTGATGAAATGACTTGTGTGTCAACATGAATGGATTCTGTTTAGTGATGAAATTACTTCTGTGTGTCAACATGAATGAATACTGTTTAGTGATGAAATGACTTCTGTGTGTCAACATGAATGGATACTGTTTACTGATGAAATTACTTCTGTGTGTCAACATGAATGGATTCTGTTTACTGATGAAATGACTTCTGTGTGTCAACATGAATGGATACTGTTTACTGATGAAATTACTTCTGTGTGTCAACATGAATGGATTCTGTTTACTGATGAAATGACTTCTGTGTGTCAACATGAATGGATTCTGTTTAGTGATGAAATGACTTCTATTTGTAAACATGAATGGATACTGTTTACTGATGAAATTACTTCTGTGTGCCAACATGAATGGATTCTGTTTACTGATGAAATGACTTCTGTGTGTGTCAACATGAATGGATACTGTTTAGTGATGAAATGACTTCTGTGTGTCAACATGACTGGATTCTGTTTACTGATGAAATGACTTCTGTGTGTCAACATGAATGGATTCTGTTTAGTGATGAAATGACTTCTGTGTGTCAACATGAATTAATACTGTTTACTGATGAAATGACTTCTGTGTGTCAACATGAATGGATTCTGTTTAGTGATGAAATGTGGTCAGCTGCTGAAGGTGTGTGTTTATATGTAAATACTGAGAATTCAGAATGCATTGAATATGCATTTTATTTCATTATGAAAAAAATCTATTTAAATAAAGTACAAATAATACTGATCACTTGAAATGTTAATCTTCAGATTCCATACCGTCCACAACGTTGCTTTCTCCCTTCCAGCGATGCGAAGGCTACCTGACAATAGAGCTATGCAGGAGAGACATGCCAGTGAGATAGCCTTGATATAAGAATCATGGTCAACCTTTGGGGTTGCAGTTACTTAATGCAGTTGTTTATTTCAGTGTAAGGAAACAGAAAACATCGTATGGACAGTGGTAAATACTGCAGGGAAATGTATCAAATGGATCCTTGAGACGTTCCAACTCTGATGTCACCCCATTGAGGTTGACATTTAAAACGGTTAAGGTAAGGATAGTACTCATCTATACTGCAGTAGCATGAGTGACTCATGGTTGGAGTCAGTTTCACTTCATCCTTGAATCCCAATCTGAATATCTGTTTACTTCCTGGCTGCTTTGACTGACTTGAAATGGAATTGACCCAACCTTGCTGTGACTATCATACAAGGTCTCTATACAGTTGAGGTCCTAATAGGAAGCGCATGGTCAAATCTATAGAAAACACATGGTCAAATCTATAGAAAACATATGGTTAAATCTATAGGAAACACATGGTCAAATCTATAGAAAACACATGGTCAAATCTATAGAAAACACATGGTTAAATCTATAGAAAACACATGGTCAAATATATAGAAAACACATGGTTAAATCTATAGAAAACACATGGTCAAATCTATATGGTCAAATCTATAGAAAACACATGGTCAAATCTATAGAAAACACATGGTTAAATCTATAGAAAACACATGGTCAAATATATAGAAAACACATGGTTAAATCTATAGAAAACACATGGTCAAATCTATAGAAAACACATGGTTAAATCTATAGAAAACATATGGTTAAATCTATAGGAAACATATGGTTAAATCTATAGAACACATATGGTCAAATCTATAGAAAACATGGTTAAATCTATAGGAAACATGGTTAAATCTATAGAAAACACATGGTTAAATCTATAGAAAACATATGGTTAAATCTATAGAAAACACATGGTTAAATCTATAGAAAACACATGGTTAAATCTATAGAAAACACATGGTTAAATCTATAGAAAACATATGGTTAAATCTATAGAAAACACATGGTTAAATCTATAGAAAACACATGGTTAAATCTATAGAAAACACATGGTTAAATCTATAGAAAACATATGGTTAAATCTATAGGAAACATATGGTTAAATTTATAGGAAACATATAAGACCCAGCCAATGAAAACAAAGTAGCTGGTTGATTAGCACCAGTATGGTCCTGTGTCTACATTATCCTCACCCAGACAGGGAGGTTCTAGTGATCCCCTTAGACTAAATACGGCTTCCTAATTACGCTAATGCTAGCTAGGGGACGTTAGAGAGGAACTCTATGGGAAACAACTCGGAGCGAGGGCATGGGTGGACGCACAACCCCAGCAGATGGCTGGTTGATGCCAAGCCCAGAGCCACCATGCCAAGCCCAGAGCCACCATGCCAATCTGTCGAGTGAGAAACATGCCACATTTTTTAGCACCTTTGTAACATCATCCCAAATTTTTAAAAGCGTCTCTTGTCTTTTCCCAAGACATTTGGCATGCCAAGAAATTACCTTAAGTTTAAAGCTAGAATCCTTAGCAGCGACATCAACGGCCCCCATTTGTGAGTTGATAGTGTTCTAGTTTAGACCAGGGTCATAAGGTATTCCATAAGGCTCTGGTCAACAGTAGTTTCCTATATGCAGTAGCTTCAACTACCAGATAAACCATACAGACAGCTACCAGATAAACCATACAGACAGCTGTGATACCAGATAAACCATACAGACAGCTGTGATACCAGATAAACCATACAGACAGCTGTGATACCAGATAAACCATGTAGACAGCTGTGATAAACCATACAGACAGCTGTGATACCAGATAAACCATACAGACAGCTGTGATACCAGATAAACCATGTAGACAGATAAACCATACAGACAGCTGTGATAAACCATACAGACAGCTGTGATACCAGATAAACCATACAGACAGCTGTGATACCAGATACACCATACAGACAGCTGTGATACCAGATAAACCATACAGACAGCTGTGATACCAGATAAACCATACAGACAGCTGTGATACCAGATAAACCATACAGACAGCTGTGATACCAGATAAACCATACAGACAGCTGTGATAAACCATGTAGACAGCTGTGATACCAGATAAACCATGTAGACAGCTGTGATACCAGATAAACCATGTAGACAGCTGTGATACCAGATAAACCATACAGACAGCTGTGATACCAGATAAACCATACAGACAGCTGTGATAAACCATACAGACAGCTGTGATACCAGATAAACCATACAGACAGCTGTGATACCAGATAAACCATGTAGACAGCTGTGATACCAGATAAACCATACAGACAGCTGTGATACCAGATAAACCATGTAGACAGATGTGATACCAGATAAACCATACAGACAGATGTGATACAAGATAAACCATGTAGACAGCTGTGATACCAGATAAACCATACAGACAGCTGTGATACCAGATAAACCATACAGACAGCTGTGATACCAGATAAACCATACAGACAGCTGTGATACCAGATAAACCATACAGACAGCTGTGATACCAGATAAACCATGTAGACAGCTGTGATACCAGATAAACCATGTAGACAGCTGTGATACCAGATAAACCATGTAGAC
Source organism: Oncorhynchus clarkii lewisi (assembly GCF_045791955.1). NCBI lineage: Eukaryota > Metazoa > Chordata > Actinopteri > Salmoniformes > Salmonidae > Oncorhynchus > Oncorhynchus clarkii. The sequence continues at coordinate 19,222 of NW_027259341.1, forward strand.
AGCTGTGATACCAGATAAACCATACAGACAGCTGTGATACCAGATAAACCATACAGGCAGCTGTGATACCAGATAAACCATACAGACAGCTGTGATACCAGATAAACCATGTAGACAGCTGTGATACCAGATAAACCATACAGACAGATGTGATACAAGATAAACCATACAGACAGCTGTGATACCAGATAAACCATACAGACAGCTGTGATACCAGATAAACCATACAGACAGCTGTGATACCAGATAAACCATACAGGCAGCTGTGATACCAGATAAACCATACAGACAGCTGTGATACCAGATAAACCATGTAGACAGCTGTGATACCAGATAAACCATACAGACAGCTGTGATACCAGATAAACCATGTAGACAGCTGTGATACCAGATAAACCATGTAGACAGCTGTGATACCAGATAAACCATGTAGACAGCTGTGATACCAGATAAACCATGTAGACAGCTGTGATAAACCATACAGGCAGCTGTGATACCAGATAAACCATACAGACAGCTGTGATACCAGATAAACCATGTAGACAGCTGTGATACCAGATAAACCATGTAGACAGCTGTGATACCAGATAAACCATGTAGACAGCTGTGATACCAGATAAACCATGTAGACAGCTGTGATACCAGATAAACCATACAGACAGCTGTGATACCAGATAAACCATACAGACAGCTGTGATACAGACAGATAAACCATGTAGACAGCTGTGATACCAGATAAACCATGTAGACAGCTGTGATACCAGATAAACCATGTAGACAGCTGTGATACCAGATAAACCATACAGACAGCTGTGATAAACCATGTAGACAGCTGTGATACCAGATAAACCATACAGACAGCTGTGATACCAGATACACCATACAGACAGCTGTGATACCAGATAAACCATACAGACAGCTGTGATACCAGATAAACCATACAGACAGCTGTGATACCAGATAAACCATACAGACAGCTGTGATACCAGATAAACCATACAGACAGCTGTGATAAACCATGTAGACAGCTGTGATACCAGATAAACCATACAGACAGCTGTGATACCAGATAAACCATGTAGACAGCTGTGATACCAGATAAACCATACAGACAGCTGTGATACCAGATAAACCATACAGACAGCTGTGATAAACCATGTAGACAGCTGTGATACCAGATAAACCATACAGACAGCTGTGATACCAGATAAACCATGTAGACAGCTGTGATACCAGATAAACCATACAGACAGCTGTGATACCAGATAAACCATGTAGACAGATGTGATACCAGATAAACCATACAGACAGATGTGATACAAGATAAACCATGTAGACAGCTGTGATACCAGATAAACCATACAGACAGCTGTGATACCAGATAAACCATACAGACAGCTGTGATACCAGATAAACCATACAGACAGCTGTGATACCAGATAAACCATGTAGACAGCTGTGATACCAGATAAACCATACAGACAGCTGTGATACCAGATAAACCATGTAGACAGCTGTGATACCAGATAAACCATACAGACAGCTGTGATACCAGATAAACCATACAGACAGCTGTGATACCAGATAAACCATGTAGACAGCTGTGATACCAGATAAACCATACAGACAGCTGTGATACCAGATAAACCATGTAGACAGCTGTGATACCAGATAAACCATGTAGACAGCTGTGATACCAGATAAACCATGCAGACAGCTGTGATACCAGATAAACCATACAGGCAGCTGTGATACCAGATAAACCATACAGGCAGCTGTGATACCAGATAAACCATGTAGACAGCTGTGATACCAGATAAACCATGTAGACAGCTGTGATACCAGATAAACCATGCAGACAGCTGTGATACCAGATAAACCATACAGGCAGCTGTGATACCAGATAAACCATGTAGACAGCTGTGATACCAGATAAACCATGTAGACAGCTGTGATACCAGATAAACCATGTAGACAGCTGTGATAAACCATACAGGCAGCTGTGATACCAGATAAACCATACAGACAGCTGTGATACCAGATAAACCATGTAGACAGCTGTGATACCAGATAAACCATGTAGACCGCTGTGATACCAGATAAACCATGTAGACAGCTGTGATACCAGATAAACCATGTAGACAGCTGTGATACCAGATAAACCATACAGACAGCTGTGATACCAGATAAACCATACAGACAGCTGTGATACCAGATAAACCATGTAGACAGCTGTGATACCAGATAAACCATGTAGACAGCTGTGATACCAGATAAACCATACAGACAGCTGTGATACCAGATAAACCATACAGACAGCTGTGATACCAGATAAACCATACAGACAGCTGTGATACCAGATAAACCATACAGACAGCTGTGATACCAGATAAACCATACAGACAGCTGTGATACCAGATAAACCATGTAGACAGCTGTGATACCAGATAAACCATGTAGACAGCTGTGATAAACCATGTAGACAGCTGTGATACCAGATAAACCATACAGACAGATGTGATACCAGATAAACCATACAGACAGATGTGATACCAGATAAACCATACAGACAGATGTGATACAGGACAAGTCATGCAGCCACCTCGAGAAAAAAGCATGTATCTTGCGTCTGCATGGCATGGAGAGAAAACTAGTATAATATGTTGAACGTTGAGTCTCAAGAATAGAGAGATGGAGCGTATTAGTCACAGGGACAGATGTAATTACAGGGTATATTGGAAACCTGATGCTCCGGGCTCCCACAGAGAGGGTCAAATACAAATATAAATAAAAAGACAAGTGAATGAGACAAAATAATGATAATAGTAATATATACACATTTACAACTGTGGGGGGTAAGAGTCTGTTGGGGAACATTCATAGGTGGAGCAGCATGGGGGGGGGGGGGGGGGGAAAGTAAGCGAAGGAAACGGACATGATTTAATGTTATGCAGGGAAAGACAACACAATATCAAGGATGTTATGTCTGAACTCTACACTGAGAGAACAAAATGTTAGGAACACCTTCCTAATATTGACTTGCATCCACCGCTGTTGCCCTCAGAACAGCCCCAATGCTTCCCACAGTTGTGTCAAGTTGGCTGGATGTCCTTTGGGTGGTGGATCATTCTTGATACACACAGGAATCCGTTGAGAGTGAAAAACACAGCAGCGTTGCAGTTCTTGACACAAACGGGTGCACCTGGCACCTACTACCAGACCCCATTCAAAGGCACCTACTACCAGACCCCGTTCAAAGGCACCTACTACCAGACCCCGTTCAAAGGCACCTACTACCAGACCCCGTTCAAAGGCACCTACTACCAGACCCCGTTCAAAGGCACCTACCACCAGACCCCGTTCAAAGGCACTTAAAGGTTTTGTCTTGCCCATTCACCCTCTGAATAGCACACATTCACAATCCATGTCTCAATTGTCTGAAGGCTTAAAAATGCTTCTTTAACCTGTCTCTTCCCCTTCATCTACATTGTTTGAAGTGGATTTAACAAGTGTCATTAATAAGGCATCATGGCTTTCTTGGATTCACCTGGTCAGTGCACGTACATGTCATGGAAAAAGCATGTGTTCCTAATGTGTTGTACACTGTGTCTATACTGTGAAGAGAAAGATTATTTCATATCAATCATTTTAGTTGTGTCTACATTGAATACCATGGAGAGAAACACAGTATAGTATCAAAAGTGTTTTGTCAGTACAACATGCTGCTATAGAGAGAAAGCTGATATAATATAATAACCGTGTTCCACTATAACACTCAGTCCTTCAGACACTCTTTATCTAAAGAGACTCTCATTAGTCATTCTGTCGGCTCATCCACATGCTGCACCAATCAGGTCCCATGTTGTTGTGATGCTGAAATCCTACTGCTTCAGACTGCCACCCTTCATTTATCAGCTGTTTAGAACACAGAGTCCGCTTCCCAAATGGCACCCTATTCCCTATGAAGTCCCTATGGGCCCTGGTCAAAAGTAGTGCATTACATAGGGAATAGGGTGCCATTTGGGACTCGGGCACAGTGTAATTTGCAAGAGTTTAGTCATGGGGAAGAAAATGAAGAAGAGGCATGCCTCTCGTCACTCTGATCACTCTGCATGAATTGTCTTGGCTCATTGACTGAGCTCTTGTTAAAACAAATATGCTCTCCTGACTCCCGTCCCCAATAATTAAAAAGGAAACAACTGGTGACAACAAATGTCCTCTGACAAGAGCAGGAGACAGTACAATGGTATATCAAACTAACTTTAACTGACTGATACTGAGGATTATGAGTACAATGGGATATCAAACTAACTCTAACTGGCTAATACTGAAGAGTAAGAGTACAATGGGATATCAAACTAACTCTAACTGACTGATACTGAGGATTATGAGTACAATGGGATATCAAACTAACTCTAACTGGCTAATACTGAAGAGTAAGAGTACAATGGGATATCAAACGAACTCTAACTGGCTAATACTGAAGAATAAGAGTACAATGGTATATCAAACTAACTTTAACTGACTGATACTGAGGATTATGAGTACAATGGGATATCAAACTAACTCTAACTGGCTAATACTGAAGAGTAAGAGTACAATGGGATATCAAACTAACTCTAACTGACTGATACTGAGGATTATGAGTACAATGGGATATCAAACTAACTCTAACTGGCTAATACTGAAGAGTAAGAGTACAATGGGATATCAAACTAACTCTAACTGGCTAATACTGAAGAATAAGAGTACAATGGGATATCAAACTAATGTTAACTGACTGATACTGAGGAGTATGAGTACAATGGGATATCAAACTAACTTTCACTGACTGATACTGAGGAGTATGAGTACAATGGTATATCAAACTAACTTTAACTGACTGATACTGAGGATTATGAGTACAATGGGATATCAAACTAACTCTAACTGGCTAATACTGAAGAGTAAGAGTACAATGGGATATCAAACTAACTCTAACTGGCTAATACTGAAGAATAAGAGTACAATGGGATATCAAACTAATGTTAACTGACTGATACTGAGGAGTATGAGTACAATGGGATATCAAACTAACTTTCACTGACTGATACTGAGGAGTATGAGTACAATGGTATATCAAACTAACTTTAACTGACTGATACTGAGGATTATGAGTACAATGGGATATCAAACTAACTCTAACTGGCTAATACTGAAGAGTAAGAGTACAATGGGATATAAAACTAACTCTAACTGGCTAATACTGAAGAATAAGAGTACAATGGGATATCAAACTAATGTTAACTGACTGATACTGAGGAGTATGAGTACAATGGGATATCAAACTAACTTTCACTGACTGATACTGAGGAGTATGAGTACAATGGGATATCAAACTAACTCTAACTGACTGATACTGAAGAGTAAGAGTACAATGGGATATCAAACTAACTTTCACTGACTGATACTGAGGAGTATGAGTACAATGGGATATCAAACTAACTCTAACTGACTGATACTGAAGAGTAAGAGTACAATGGGATATCAAACGAATGTTAACTGACTGATACTGAGGAGTAACAGTACAATGGGATATCAAACTAGCTCTAACTGACTGATACTGAAGAGTAAGAGTACAATGGGATATCAAACTAACGTTAACTGACTGATACTGAGGAGTATGAGTACAATGGGATATCAAACTAACTCTAACTGGCTGATACTGAGTAACAGTACAATGGGATATCAAACTAATGTTAACTGACTGATACTGAGGAGTAACAGTACAATGGGATATCAAACTAGCTCTAACTGTCTGATACTGAGGAGTATGAGTACAATGGGATATCAAACTAACGTTAACTGACTGAAGAGTATGAGTACAATGGGATATCAAACTAGCTCTAACTGGCTGATACTGAAGAGTAAGAGTACAATGGGATATCAAACTAACGTTAACTGACTGATACTGAGGAGTATGAGTACAATGGGATATCAAACTAACGTTAACTGACTGAAGAGTATGAGTACAATGGGATATCAAACTAGCTCTAACTGGCTGATATTGAAGAGTAAGAGTACAATGGGATATCAAACTAACGTTAACTGACTGAAGAGTATGAGTACAATGGGATATCAAACTAACTCTAACTGGCTGAAAGGTAAGAGTACAATGGAAGGAATATCAAAGTAGTAATGTTGAAAGTGATACAGTCTTAGAAAAAAGGATTATACCTAGACTCAAAAAGGGTTCTCATACAGGGACAGCTGAAGAACCCTTCATAAGAGTAGGCCTATACTGCATTTCTAGGGAAACTAACACTGTGATGTCAAAGCAACCAAGTGTGTATGAGGAGGAGGGTTTGCAGCATTACTTACATAAGCTGTTGAAGAGCCTTTCCTCAGGCATTGAACACAAGTGGGACGCTGTATCTTTTTACATCTACATGTCAAGTTACAGCTTCAGACATTAGGTGTAAGGCAGTTAGGAAAGCAAAGGCTAGCTTTTTCAAACAGAAATTTACATCCTGTAGCACAAACTCCCAAAAGTTCTGGGACACTGTAGAATCCATGGAAAATAAGAGCACCTCCTCCCAGCTGCCCACTGCACTGAAAACACTGTCACCACTGATAAATCTACGATAACGAGAATTTCAAAATAATTTTTCTACGGCTGGCCATGGTTTCAACCTGCCTACCCCTACCCTGGTCAACAGCCCTGCACCCCCCACAGCAACTTGCCCAAGCCTCCCCATTTCTCCTTCACCCAAATCCAGATAGCTGACGTTTTGAAAGAGCTGCAAAATCTGGACCCCTACAAATCAGCTGGGCTAGACAATCTGGACCTTCTCTTTCTAAAATTATACCTGCTGCAAAAGTTGCAATCCCTATTACTAGCCTGTTCAACCTCTCTTTCGTATCATCTGAGATCCCTAAAGATTGGAAAGCTGCCGCAGTCATCCCCCTCTTCAAACGGGGAGACACTCTAGACCCAAACTGTTACAGACCTATATCCATCCTGCCCTGCCTTTATAAAGTCTTTGAAAGCCAAGTTAACAAACAGATCACCAACCATTTCGAATCCCATCTCTGCTATGCAATCTGGTTTCCAAGCTGGTTATCGGGTGCACCTCAGCCACACTCAAGGTCTTAACGATATCATAACCGCCATTGATAAAAGACAATACTGTGCCACTGTCTTCATCGACCTGGCCAAGGCTTTTGAGTCTGTCGATCACAACATTCTTATTGGCAGACTCAACAGCCTTGGTTTCTCAAATGATTGCCTCGCCTAGTTTACCAACTACTTCTCAGATAGAGTTTAGTGTGTCAAATCAGAGGACCTGTTGTCCGGACCTCTGGCAGTCTCTATGGGGGTGCCACAGGGTTCAACTCTCGGACTGACTCTTTTCTCTGTATACATCAATGATGTCGCTCTTGCTGCTGGTGATTCTCTGATCCACCTCTATGCGGACGACACCATTCTGTATACATCTGGCCCTTATTTGGACACTGCGTTAACAAATCTCCAGACGAGCTTCAGTGCCATACAACACTTCTTCCGTGGCCTCCAACTGCCCTTAATGCAATAAAACCAAATGCATGCTCTTCAACCGATCACTGCCCGCACCTGCCCACCCGTCTAGCATCACTACTCTGGAAGGTTCTGACTTAGATTATGTGGACAACTACAAATACCTAGGTGTCTGGTTAGACTATAAACTCTCCTTCCAGACTCACACTAAGCATCTCCAATCCAAAAATAAATCTAGAATCGGCTTCCTATTTCGCAAACAAAGCATCCTTCACTCATGCTGCCAATCATACCCTCATAAAACTGACTATCCTACCGATCCTTGACTTCGGGAATGTCATATACAAAATAGCCTCCAACACTCTACTCAACAAACTGGATGTAGTCTTTCACAGTGCCATCTGTTTTGTCACCAAAGCCCCATATACTACCCACCACTGCGACCTGTATGCTCTCGTTGGCTGGCCTTTGCTTCATATTCGTTGCCAAACCCACTGGCTCCAGGTCATCTATAAGTCTTTGATAGGTAAAGCCCTGCCTTATCTCTGCTCACTGGTCACCATAGCAGCACCCACCCGTAGCACGTGCTCCAGCAGGTATATTTCACTGGTCATCCCCAAAGCCAACTCCTACTTTGGCCTCCTTTCCTTCCAGTTCTCTGCTGCCAATGACTGGAACGAATTTAAAAAATCACTGAAGCTGGAGTCTTATATCTCCCTCACTAACTTTAAGCATGAGCTTTCAGAGCAGCTTACTGATCATTGCACCTGTACATAGCCCATCTGTAAATAGCCCAACCAACTACCTCATCCCCATATATATGTTTGTTTTGTTCCTTTGCACCCCAGTATCTCTACTTGCACATTCATCTTCTGCACCTCTATCACTCCAGTGTTAATGCCTGATTGTAATTATTTTGCCACTATAGCCTATGTATTGCCTTACCTGCCTAATCTTATCACATTTGCACACACTGTGTATAGATTTTGTCATTTCAGCCTCAGCAGGCCACCCATGTTGTTGTTGTTGTAGTGTGTGTGGCCCTCAGACCCATCTCTGCCCAGTGTGCACGTATAGGCAGAACCATCTCCCTTTCCTATGTAATGCACACTGTCACACGCCCTGGCCAGAGTCACACACACACACACACTGTATATAGACTTGTTATACTGTATTATTGACTGTATGTTTGTTTATTCCATGTGTAACTCTGTATTGTTTGTGTCACACTGCTTTGCTTTATCTTGGCCAGGTCGCAGTTGTAAATGAGAACTTGTTTTCAACTGGCCTACTTGGTTAAATAAAGGTGAAAAAAAATGAAAACAATTAATGGTCAGGTTGAAAATGTTGCTATATACAGACAATGGGGAATGATAACTAGAGTGTGTAGTACAACTAGTTTAAAACTATATATAGACATTGTGTCACGCCCTGACCTTAGAGAGCCTTGTTTATTCTCTATTTGGTTAGGTCAGGGTGTGACTTGGGTTGGCAAATCTATGTGTTCTATTTCTTTGTTGGCCGGGTATGGTTCCCAATCAGAGGCAGCTGTATCGTTGTCTCTGATTGGGGATCATACTTAGGCAGCCTGTTTTCCACCTGAGTTTGTGGGATCTTGTTTTTGTATCGTTGCTGTTTAGCGCTACAGAGCTTTACGTTTGTTTGTATTTGTATTATTTTTCTTGGTGTTCATTAATAAAGGAATGATGTACGCCTACCACGCTGCACCTTGGTCTAATTCCAACAACGGACATAACACGTTGGGGAATGACAACTAGACTATATAGTACAACTAGTTTAAAACTATATGTTGACACACAGTATTCTGTGCTGGACTAATTCCAATATTACCACACTCTAGGTGATCCTGGTTGCATGGTGCTATAAAGGAATGAAGGGAAGAAACCTCCAAGTAACCAATAACATGTAAACCAGTTTGACAGCAAATACATGATAGACTGTGGTGAGTTATGATGCTGCTATAAAGGACAGTAGTATGCCAGCCACTCCAGTCTACACACCCTAAGATACTCAGTAAATACAACTGTATCTATAGTAACATTATTAGTCGACCTCACTTTGTATATATTTTAACATGAATCAACATTGAAAAACTCACAGGGTCAATTTGTAGACCGAACGGCAGACTTCAGAGCAAGTAGACGACACGCTGTACTAGCATTTCATTGGATCAATACAGGAGAGAGAGGGGAAAAGCAGCTTCACACCAAACAAGGACGTCTTGCTCCGTCTTGAAAATGTCATGAATTTTAATGAAAGCCTCAAAGCACAATTTTCCATTTGCGATGAAAAGGATCCCTTTTTGTAATGCCATTAAGGAGAACTTATTTCATATAATATTGATGAATATGAAACTGCTTTTTAGAGCGTCATGAGAGGCGGCCTGCGGACAGTTGAAAAGGAAAGGGAAAGAGAAGGTGGGAGGGAAGGAGCACCAGCTAGACTGCTAGGGCGATGTCAGTCATCTCAAAAACAACACCACACAACTAACCGATGACACCAAATATGCATGAAAATATAACAAACCTAACTACAAGATAAAAATATACTGCCTGGCAACGTCCACATATTGCTGGCTGACTCTACAGAAATCCAGACTAACACTTTTTGGTTCCCCCGCCAGATTCATAGCCTGAAGCTAGATAGTAACCTGAGATGTGTACTCGGGTCATGAAATTCATAGCCTGAAGCTAGATAGTACCTGAGATGTGTACTCGGGTCATGAAATTCATAGCCTGAGGCTAGATAGTAACCTGAGATGTGTAGTTAGGTCATGAATTTCATAGCCTGAGGCTAGATAGTAACCTGAGATGTGTAGTTAGGTCATGAATTTCATAGCCTGAGGCTAGATAGTAATCTGAGATGTGTAGTTAGGTCATGAATTTCATAGCCTGAAGCTAGATAGTAACCTGAGATGTGTAGTTAGGTCATGAATTTCATTGCCTGAAGCTAGATAGTAACCTGAGATGTGTAGTTAGGTCATGAATTTCATAGCCTGAGGCTAGATAGTAACCTGAGATGTGTAGTTAGGTCATGAATTTCATAGCCTGAGGCTAGATAGTAACCTGAGATGTGTAGTTAGGTCATGAATTTCATAGCCTGAGGCTAGATAGTAATCTGAGATGTGTACTCGGGGCTGTATCCATATAGCATTCCAGAGTACTTATGCTGATCTATGATCAGGTGTAATATCATTAACTATGATCAAAGAGGAAATACTGATCTATGCTCAGGTGTAATATCCATGTAATATCATTAACTATGATCTAAGAGGAAAAACATGATCCTAAATCAGCATTCCTACTCTGAGACATGCCATGAATCCAGGCCCTGGCTCCAGTACTGTAGCAGGAGGTGTTGTAGACACTAGCTAACACATCTAACGTTACCTAGAGTGCTCCGTTAGAAAGGCACAACGCTCCAGACCCCAGAGGTATTGAAATCAGAGATGGTCTATAATGTTGTATACAAAGTAACATACTTTGTTCAGATTCCTATCAGTTATAGGATCATGCCTCCCAGACATTAAACACCCCAAACACAAACAGACAATCAATCGTAGCAACTCTAGTGAAGCTTCCAGGGACCGTGGCTTTATGCTATGCAAATGAGGACATAGGCTACAATCTATAATGTTTTTTTTCTCTCTTTCATTTCGAACGTTGAATGTATTACATTTGTAACCCACTTTATACACGGGGTGGCAGGTAGTCTAGTGGATAGAGTGTTGGGCCAGTAACCACAAGGTTGCTAGATCGAATCCCCGAGCTGACAAGGTAACAATCTGTGGTTCTGCCCCTGAACAAGGCCACTGTTCCTAGAACGTCATTGTAAATGAGAATTTGTTCTTAACTGACTTGCCAAGTTAAATAAAGGTTCAATTAAATAAAATACACCCAGTCTCATTACAAGACGAGAGTCCTAGATACAGACACGTGTTCTAACTTCCAAACCCCTCTTCTCAACATACAAAGACGTTTCTGTATGACTTTCCAACCTTCCTCTTACCAATTCCCCTCCCATCTCCCTTCCTCTCACCAATTCCCCTCCCATCTCCCTTCCTCTCACCAATTCCCCTCCCATCTCTCTTCCTCTTACCATTTCCCCTCCCATCTCTCTTCCTCTTACCAATTCCCCTCCCATCTCACTTCCTCTCACCAATGCCCCTCCCATCTCCCTTCCTCTCATCAATTCCCCTCCCATCTCTCTCCCTCTCATCAATTCCTCTCACCAATTCCCCTCCCATCTCCCTTCCTCTCACAAATTCCCTCCCATCTCCCTTTCTCTCACCAATTCCCCTCCCATCTCCCTTCCTCTCACCAATTCCCTCCCATCTCCAGTCCTCTCACCAATTCCCTTCCCATCTCCCTTCCTCTCACCAATTCCCTTCCCATCTCCCTTCCTCTCACCAATTCCCTTCCCATCTCCCTTCCTCTCACCAATTCCCTTCCCATCTCCCTTCCTCTCACCAATTCCCCTTCCCATCTCCCTTCCTCTCACCAATTCCCTTCCCATCTCCCTTCCTCTCACCAATTCCCTTCCCATCTCCCTTCCTCTCACCAATTCCCTTCCCATCTCCCTTCCTCTCACCAATTCCCTTCCCATCTCCCTTCCTCTCACCAATTCCCCTTCCCATCTCCCTTCCTCTTATCAATTCCTCTCACCAATTCCCTTCCCATATCCCTTCCTCTCACTAATTCCCTTCCCATCTCCCTTCCTCTCACCAATTCCCTTCCCATCTCCCTTCCTCTCACCAATTCCCTTCCCATCTCCCTTCCTCTCACCAATTCCCTTCCCATCTCCCTTCCTCTCATCAATTCCCCTCCCACCTCCCTTCCTCTCACCAATTCCCCTCCCATCTCCCTTCCTCTCATCAATTCCTCTCACCAATTCCCCTTCCCATCTCACTTCCTATCATCAATTCCTCTCACCAATTCCCTTCCCATCTCCCTTCCTCTCACCAATTCCCTTCCCATCTCCCTTCCTCTCATCAATTCCCCTCCCATCTCCCTTCCTCTCACCAATTCCCCTCCCATCTCCCTTCCTCTCACCAATTCCCTTCCCATCTCCATTCCTCTCACCAATTCCCTTCCCATCTCCCTTCCTCTCACCAATTCCCTTCCCATCTCCCTTCCTCTCACCAATTCCCTTCCCATCTCCCTTCCTCTCACCAATTCCCTTCCCATCTCCCTTCCTCTCACCAATTCCCTCCCCATCTCCCTTCCTCTCACCAATTCCCTTCCCATCTCCCTTCCTCTCACCAATTCCCTCCCCATCTCCCTTCCTCTCACCAATTCCCTTCCCATCTCCCTTCCTCTCACCAATTCCCTTCCCATCTCCCTTCCTCTCACCAATTCCCCTTCCCATCTCCCTTCCTCTTATCAATTCCTCTCACCAATTCCCTTCCCATCTCCATTCCTCTCACCAATTCCCTTCCCATCTCCCTTCCTCTCACCAATTCCCTTCCCATCTCCCTTCCTCTCACCAATTCCCTTCCCATCTCCCTTCCTCTCACCAATTCCCTTCCCATCTCCCTTCCTCTCACCAATTCCCCTTCCCATCTCCCTTCCTCTCACCAATTCCCTTCCCATCTCCCTTCCTCTCACCAATTCCCTCCCCATCTCCCTTCCTCTCACCAATTCCCTTCCCATCTCCCTTCCTCTCACCAATTCCCTTCCCATCTCCCTTCCTCTCACCAATTCCCCTTCCCATCTCCCTTCCTCTTATCAATTCCTCTCACCAATTCCCTTCCCATCTCCCTTCTTCTCACCAATTCCCTTCCCATCTCCCTTCCTCTCACCAATTCCCTTCCCATCTCCCTTCCTCTCACCAATTCCCTTCCCATCTCCCTTCCTCTCACCAATTCCCTTCCCATCTCCCTTCCTCTCATCAATTCCCCTCCCATCTCCCTTCCTCTCACCAATTCCCCTCTCATCAATTCCTCTCACCAATTCCCTTTCCCATCTCCCTTCCTATCATCAATTCCTCTCACCAATTCCCTTCCCATCTCCCTTCCTCTCACCAATTCCCTTCCCATCTCCCTTCCTCAATTCCCCTCCCATCTCCCTTCCTCTCATCAATTCCCCTCTCATCTCCCTTCCTCTCACCATTTCCCCTCCCATCTCCCTTCCTCTCATCAATTCCCCTCCCATCTCCCTTCCTCTCACCAATTCCCCTCCCATCTCTCTCCCTCTCACCAATTCCCTTCCCATCTCCCTTCCTCAATTCCCCTCCCATCTCCCTTCCTCTCATCAATTCCCCTCCCATCTCCCTTCCTCTCACCAATTCCCCTCCCATCTCCCTTCCTCTCACCAATTCCCCTCCCATCTCTCTTCCTCTCACCAATTCCCTTCCCATCTCCCTTCCTCTCACCAATTCCCTTCCCTTATCTTCTAGCGACATGAAGGACTACTATTGTTTTGTTGTTTTAATTCGGCTTAAACTAATACTCTCACTCTCATTACATAGTGGTAGTTATAGATTTTTCCACACAACCATTCTTGGTCGTATTGACAATTGTATTCATTCTTACTGGGAAGTGCTGCCTGAATAGGAAGTGCCAAGAGAGGGTGAATGGCAGGTGTGGGGTTTCTGAGGGGGTGTGTCGAACATTCTTTTCCCACTTAGTCAAGTATTGAACGTGATAGGATATATGTCCCATTTGCCTAAACTACTGTATAACATTCCAGTGTTGGGTAGATTACTTTCTAAATGTAATCTGTTACAGTTTCTGGTTACCTGTCCAAAATCAGTAACATATCTTTTGAAATACCCCAAACTCAATAACGTAATCTGATTACTTGTAGCTACTTGGATTACTTTCCCTTAAGATGCATTAGAAGAAGACAAAAAAGGAACCATCAAACGCATTTGATATGTCATCATAGTGGTCTCTGACTTGTGGCCATCATTTGATATGTCATAGTGGTCTCTGACTTGTGGCCATCATTTGATATGTCATCATAGTGGTCTCTGACTTGTGGCCATCATTTGATATGTCATAGTGGTCTCTGACTTGTGGCCATCATTTGATATGTCATCATAGTGGTCTCTGACTTGTGGCCATCATTTGATATGTCATCATAGTGGTCTCTGACTTGTGGCCATCATTTGATATGTCATCATAGTGGTCTCTGACTTGTGGCCATCATTTGATATGTCCTAGTGGTCTCTGACTTGTGGC
>NW_027259342.1:2500-10000 GCF_045791955.1 Oncorhynchus clarkii lewisi
GTGTTGTAGTGTTCTAGTGTTGTGGTGTTGTAGTGTTGTAGTGTTGTAGTGTTGTGGTGTTGTGGTGTTGTAGTGTTGTAGTGTTGTAGTGTTGTAGTGTTGTGGTGTTGTAGTGTTGTGGTGTTGTAGTGTTGTGGTGTTGTAGTGTTGTAGTGTTATAGTGTTGTAGTGTCTAGACCAGTCTGGATAACACTGCTGTAGGATCTCCCACCACAGACTGACTATCAGGTCGTTCTATCTTTCCTTCCACTAGGCTACAGTAGAACTCAGTCAAAGGCACAATCTGCAAGACTTCCTGCTCTTCAATGTTTGTTTGAATTAGAGATATGACATTTTCCCATATCCTTAGTCCATTTATACCTTACCTCTGTCTATGAATGTGCAAGTGGTTTAGATCTACGTTTCCTCGGGACCATCCCTCAACTTTCCAAAGTGTCAAACATTTGAATTGACAGACTGTGCCTTTAATCTTTACCAGATTGTAACCATGAATCAATACTGTAGTTCTGCTGGATTCTCCAGTGTTGTTTACCCCTGATGTATATAGACAACGTATTCCAGGGGAAAATATGCCTACACCCCAAAAAAAAAACATATTTGTAGAAAAATGTTGAATTTCCTGGGTCTTGAGGCGTATTTCGATTTAAAATATGTTGTTTATTAGTTTGTAATTAGCTTGGAAAACATCAAAAGCGTCCGTAGATACACAACGCTGAACAGCCCGCAGTTGTGTGTAATACACCCGCTTCTAGCTATTATGTAAATAGGGACTGGGGTGTGAACACACAAACAAACATTTGTAGATGCTTTTTCTGTAAACACATTAATTTAAATTCCATTACTTAATTAATGAGCATTACAACAAACCAAAAAAATACACTTTCTCTATAAAAGAGAAGAAAGATTTGTGAACTAGATATTGAAAACAAGAAGGCCTTCCATAGAAGACCATTGGACTTCCTATCCTGAGCAAGAACAACCTCAAGAGTCCAGCAAGGCCTCGGAAACGTCTCCAGAGAAACTTACAAACGGTTCATTCTCAATCTCTCAACTTCAGGACACACTGGTCGGGCCACCAGGAAATACCCCCAACATCACCCCTTCATTACCAAGATCTGTCTGGTCATCTCCATCTCCATCCTCAGTATAATGACTCCTTTCTACCAAGATCTGTCTGGTCATCTCATCTCCATCTCCATCCTCAGTATAATGATTCATCTCTACCATGTTCTCTGTCTGGTCATCTCCATCTCCATCTCCATCCTCAGTATAATGACTCCTCTCTACCATGTTCCCTGTCTGGTCATCTCCATCTCCATCTCCATCTCCATCCTCAGTATAATGACTCCTCTCTACCGTGATCTCTGTCTGGTCATCTCCATCTCCATCTCCATCTCCATCCTCAGTATAATGACTCCTCTCTACCATGTTCCCTGTCTGGTCATCTCCATCTCCATCCTCAGTATAATGACTCCTCTCTACCATGATCTCTGTCTGGTCATCTCCATCTCCATCTCCATCCTCAGTATAATGACTCCTCTCTACCATGTTCTCTGTCTGGTCATCTCCATCTCCATCTACATCTCCATCTCCATCTCCATCCTCAGTATAATGATTCCTCTCTACCATGATCTCTGTCTGGTCATCTCCATCTCCATCTACATCTCCATCTCCATCTCCATCCTCAGTATAATGATTCCTCTCTACCGTGATCTCTGTCTGGTCATCTCCATCTCCATCCTCAGTATAATGACTCATCTCTACCATGATCTCTGTCTGGTCATCTCCATCTCCATCCTCAGTATAGTGACTCCTCTCTATCGTGATCTCTGTCTGGTCATCTCCATCTCCATCTTCAGTATAGTGACTCCTCTCTACCGTGATCTCTGTCTGGTCATCTCCATCTCCATCTCCATCTCCATCCTCAGTATAATGACTCCTCTCTACCATGATCTCTGTCTGGTCATCTCCATCTCCATCCTCAGTATAATTACTCATCTCTACCATGTTTCCTGTCTGGTCATCTCCATCTCCATCCTCAGTATAATTACTAATCTCTACCATGTTTCCTGTCTGGTCATCTCCATCTCCATCTCCATCTCCATCCTCAGTATAATGTCTCCTCTCTACCGTGATCTCTGTCTGGTCATCTCCATCTCCATCTCCATCTCCATCCTCAGTATAATGACTCCTCTCTACCGTGATCTCTGTCTGGTCATCTCCATCTCCATCTCCATCTCCATCCTCAGTATAATGACTCCTCTCTACCATGATCTCTGTCTGGTCATCTCCATCTCCATCCTCAGTATAATTACTCATCTCTACCATGTTTCCTGTCTGGTCATCTCCATCTCCATCCTCAGTATAATTACTCATCTCTACCATGTTTCCTGTCTGGTCATCTCCATCTCCATCTCCATCCTCAGTATAATGTCTCCTCTCTACCATGATCTCTGTCTGGTTATCTCCATCTCCATCTCCATCTCCATCCTCAGTATAATGACTCCTCTCTACCATGTTTCCTGTCTGGTCATCTCCATCTCCATCTCCATCTCCATCCTCAGTATAATGACTCCTCTCTACCGTGATCTCTGTCTGGTCACCTCCCTGTTTTGACTCTCCTCCTTACCTCCCTCTCTCATTTTGACTCACCTCCCTGCCTCACATCCTCCCCGCCCGCCTGCCACATTAGTGGGTTGAATTTATGGCATCGTTAGCAGGAGGTATTAGTTCTGTTAGGACAGAGAGTAACTTCTCCTTCTTTCCGTTTAGTGGCCCTTTAAAGAGGCTGTATTTAACCCTGTAGTACCTGTCGCTGAGGAAGTCTACCTTCCTCTTCTACCTGAGCTACGGAACTAAAAGATGTACGATATCACCACTGATAGGTCAGCGTTGATACCAATCAAAATGAGAAAGACAAATCTTAGTATACATTTAAAATATATATATGTATATCTCTGTTATGAAAAGGACTGGTCTAAATGAAAGAGCCAATTAATAAAAAAAGAAATTCTCGTCTCTCCAGTAATTTCCATGTAGGGTTTTAGGGGAGGTTGAGATGTCTGTGTGCTGCCGGTGTGGCCATGTGGTCTCCTCACTCTTTCCCCAGGCTGCGCTCATTAAACTGGAGGAGAGGGATAAGAAACCATTAAAGATTAAAGAGGTGGGTTTAGTTTATTGTTCTCAAACAGCATCTGTCAGACTCGGGGGGGGGGGGGGGGGCTTGGTGATTTGGAGCTCCACTCCTCCCCCCCATGTTGTTTCTACTGGACGATGCTGGGCCAAATGTGCGCCGCCCCATGGGCCTCCCAGCCGGCTGTGACAGAGCCTGGAGTCGGACCCAGAATCTCTAGTGGCACAGCTAGCACTGAGACCGCTGCACCGCTCGGGAGGATGTAAACATTTACGACCTTTTAATGCGCCGTAAACACAACCAGTCATGATGTTTTCTTCTGATTTGTCAAACAAATCACTTTAAAAAAAAAGTAAGTTACCTTCGCACATTCATCCAGAATAATTCCAGCATCCGAACAGTGCACTGTGCACCTGCCAACTTTTCTTCAATTCGCAGGTGGCTGAAACTATCTCACCAGGAGAAAGCATCCGAGCGAGTGAAACAGCGCCCCCTCTGTCTTACTATGTGTAGCCCATGTATCTGATGCTGTCTGGACAAAAAGAGTATGACATGCTGTACATGTCCTCTGTCTCTACGACGATGGCAGTATTATCAGCAGCACCTGTCTTTTTAACTGAAGTCAATTTTTTTGATTCAAATTAAATCTTTCTTTTAATTTTCTCTGCCCCGCTCTGAAAGAGTCTAATTTCTGCATCTGCCTTACTCTGAAAGAGCCTAATTTAATCTTTCATCCGCTGGTCAGACTACACTGGTCAGACTACACTTGTCAGACTGCAATGGTCAGACTGCAATGGTCAGACTGCAATGGTCAGACTGCAATGGTCAGACTCCACTGGTCAGACTCCACTGGTCAGACTCCACTGGTCAGACTCCACAGGTCAGACTGCAATGGTCAGACTGCAATGGTCAGACTGCACCTTCTGGCTAAGACACATATGAAACATGAAACAGACATCACTATGATCAGACATCATCATGAAACAGACATCATCATGAAACAGACATCACCATGAAACAGACATCACCATGAACAGATGAAACAGGCATCACCATGAACAGATGAAACAGACATCGCCATGAAACAGACATCATCATGATCAGACATCATCATGAAACAGACATCATCATGAACAGATGAAACAGGCATCACCATGAACAGATGAAACAGACATCACCATGAACAGATGAAACAGACATCACCATGAACAGACATCATCATGAAACAGACATCATCATGAAACAGACATCACCATGAAACAGACATCGCCATGAAACAGACATCACTATGAACAGATGAAACAGACATCATGAACAGACATCATCATGAAACAGACATCGCCATGAAACAGACATTGCCATGAAACAGACATCACTATGAACAGATGAAACAGACATCATGAACAGACATCATCATGAAACAGACATCGCCATGAAACAGATATCACCATGAAACAGACATCACCATGAACAGACATCACCATGAACAGATGAAACAGACATCACCATGAACAGACATCATCATGAAACAGACATCATCATGAAACAGACATCATCATGAACAGACATCATCATGAACAGATGAAACAGGCATCACCATGAACAGATGAAACAGACATCACCATGAACAGACATCATCATGAAACAGACATCATCATGAAACAGACATCACCATGAAACAGACATCGCCATGAAACAGACATCACTATGAACAGATGAAACAGACATCATGAACAGACATCATCATGAAACAGACATCACCATGAACAAACATCACCATGAACAGACATCACCATGAACAGACATCACCATAAACAGACATCACCATGAAACAGACATCACCATAAACAGACATCACCATGAAACAGACATCACCATGAAACAGACATCACTATGAACAGATGAAACAGACATCATGAACAGACATCACCATGAACAGACATCACCATGAACAGACATCACCATGAACAGATGAAACAGACATCACCATGAACAGATGAAACAGACATCACCATGAACAGATGAAACAGACATCACCATGAACAGATGAAACAGACATCACCATGAAACAGACATCACCATGAAACAGACATCACCATGAAACAGACATCATCATGAACAGACATCATCATGAACAGACATCATCATGAACAGACATCATCATGAACAGACATCACCATGAACAGATGAAACAGACATCACCATGAACAGACATCACCATGAACAGACATCACCATGAACAGATGAAACAAACATCACCATGAACAGATGAAACAGACATCACCATGAAACAGACATCACCATGAAACAGACATCACCATGAACAGACATCACCATGATCAGACATCACCATGATCAGACATCACCATGAACAGACATCATCATGAACAGACATCACCATGAACAGACATCACCATGAACAGACATCACCATGAACAGATTAAACAAACATCACCATGAACAGATGAAACAGACATCACCATGAAACAGACATCACCATGAAACAGACATCACCATGAAACAGACATCACCATGAAACAGACATCACCATGAACAGATGAAACAGACATCATCATGAAACAGACATCACCATGAAACAGACATCACCATGAAACAGACATCACCATGAAACAGACATCACCATGAACAGATGAAACAGACATCACCATGAACAGATGAAACAGACATCACCATGAACAGACATAATGAACAGACATCACCATGAACAGACATAATGAACAGACATCACCATGAAACAGATGAAACCATCCTCCGTATCTTCCATCATTCTCCCATCATAAAACATACAGTCTGTCCCACTAAACACAGAGCAATAAGGACAAAAAGAAAAACTCATTAACTAGGTAAACAATATTAATCACATGACTAGTTTGCCTTCGGGGCAACAGTCTGTGTCTGTGACAAAATGAGTAAACTGTGTTTCAGACGACTTCTTGATGATCGGCCTTACTGCACAGTAACTCACAAGGGGAACAGAATGTCCAGTATGCAATTTATAATAGTAATATATTCATCTAATCCTTTCTTAGCGTCTGTTGTGACTTTAAGAAAGCCTCAGCCCCCAACCCCAAACTCAGACCCACCCAAACCTCAGACCCCAGCCCCAGCCCCAATCCCTGCCCCAACCCCAGCCCCACCCCAGCCCCAACCCCAACCCCAGCCCCAACCCCAGCCCCACCCCAACATCAGCCCCAACCCAACATCAGCCCCAACCACAGCCCCACCCCAACCCCAACCCCAGCCCCAGCCCCAACCCCAGCCCCACCCCAACATCAGCCCCACCCCAACATCAGCCCCAACCACAGCCCCACCCCAACCCCCACCCCAACCCCAGCCCAACCCCAACATCAGCCCCACCCCAACCCCAGCACAACCCCAACATCAGCCCCACCCCAACCCCAGCCCCGGCCCCAGCCCCAGCTTCTTCACAGCGTCCAACCCGCCCGTTCCCTCTGCAGGGACACAGAGACATCATTCCATTACAGCGTCTCAAGCGTCATTTATCATCGCAGACAGTTGATTAATTAAGCCTGTCGTCTGAATTAGCCTCACTTTCCTCTCATCAAGGTGTAGGCACCACCCAGGGGGATCAGGGGAGAGGAGAGGTGGAACAATAACACTACCTACTACTGCTGGGGACTACTGAGACTCGGTCACAGCCTCACTAACACTAACTACCACTACTGAGACTCTGTCACAGCTACAATAACATGACCTACTACTGCTGGGGACTACTGAGACTCGGTCACAGCTACAATAACATTACCTACTACTGCTGGGGACTACTGAGACTCGGTCACAGCTACAATAACATTACCTACTACTGCTGGGACGACTGAGACTCTGTCACAGCCTCACTAACACTAACTACCACTACTGAGACTCTGTCACAGCCTCACTAACACTAACTACCACTACTGAGACTCTGTCACAGCCTCACTAACACTAACTACCACTACTGAGACTCTGTCACAGCCTCACTAACACTAACTACTACTGCTGGAGACTACTGAGACTCTGTCACAGCTCACTAACACTAACTACCACTACTGAGACTCTGTCACAGCCTCACCAACACTAACTACCACTACTGAGACAATGACACAGCCTCACTAACACTAACTACCACTACTGGGGACTACTGAGACTCTGTCACAGCCTCACTAACACTAACTACCACTACTGAGACTCTGTCATAGCCTCACTAACACTAACTACCAATACTGAGACTCTGTCACAGCCTCACTAACACTAACTACTACTGCTGGAGACTACTGAGACTCTGTCACAGCTCACTACCACGAACTACCACTACTGAGACTCTGTCACAGCTACACTAACACTAA
>NW_027259342.1:15000-33923 GCF_045791955.1 Oncorhynchus clarkii lewisi
CCAGTCAGATGTTCACCAGTCCAGGGTCGTCTCATCACAACATGACCCCAGTCAGATGTTTACCAGTCCAGGGTCGTGTCTCAACACAACATGACCCCAGTCAGATGTTTACCAGTCCAGGGTCGTCTCATCACAACATGACCCCAGTCAGATGTTTACCAGTCCAGGGTCGTCTCATCACAACATGACCCCAGTCAGATGTTTACCAGTCCAGGGTCGTCACATCACAACATGACCCCAGTCAGATGTTTACCAGTCCAGGGTCGTCTCATCACAACATGACCCCAGTCAGATGTTGACCAGTCCAGGGTCGTCACATCACAACATGACCCCAGTCAGATGTTTACCAGTCCAGGGTCGTCTCAACACAACATGACCCCAGTCAGATGTTTACCAGTCCAGGGTCGTCTCATCACAACATGACCCCAGTCAGATGTTTACCAGTCCAGGGTCGTCTCAACACAACATGACCCCAGTCAGATGTTTACCAGTCCAGGGTAGTCTCATCATAACATGACCCCAGTCAGATGTTGACCAGTCCAGGGTCGTCACATCACAACATGACCCCAGTCAGATGTTTACCAGTCCAGGGTCGTCTCATCACAACATGACCCCAGTCAGATGTTTACCAGTCCAGGGTCGTCTCATCACAACATGACCCCAGTCAGATGTTGACCAGTCCAGGGTCGTCTCATCACAACATGACCCCAGTCAGATGTTTACCAGTCCAGGGTCGTCTCATCACAACATGACCCCAGTCAGATGTTGACCAGTCCAGGGTCGTCTCATCACAACATGACCCCAGTCAGATGTTTACCAGTCCAGGGTCGTCTCATCACAACATGACCCCAGTCAGATGTTTACCAGTCCAGGGTCGTCACATCACAACATGACCCCAGTCAGATGTTTACCAGTCCATGGTCGTCTCATCACAACATGAACCCAGTCAGATGTTTACCAGTCCAGGGTCGTCTCATCACAACATGACCCCAGTCAGATGTTTACCAGTCCAGGGTCGTCCAACACAACATGACCCCAGTCAGATGTTTACCAGTCCAGGGTCGTCCCATCACACAACATGACCCCAGTCAGATGTTTACCAGTCCAGGGTCGTCCCAACACAACATGACCCCAGTCAGATGTTTACCAGTCCAGGGTCGTCTCATCACAACATGACCCCAGTCAGATGTTTACCAGTCCAGGGTCGTCTCATCACAACATGACCCCAGTCAGATGTTTACCAGTCCAGGGTCGTCACATCACAACATGACCCCAGTCAGATGTTTACCAGTCCAGGGTCGTCACATCACAACATGACCCCAGTCAGATGTTTACCAGTCCAGGGTCGTCACATCACAACATGACCCCAGTCAGATGTTTACCAGTCCAGGGTCGTCACATCACAACATGACCCCAGTCAGATGTTTACCAGTCCAGGGTCGTCTCATCACAACATGACCCCAGTCAGATGTTTACCAGTCCAGGGTCGTCTCATCACAACATGACCCCAGTCAGATGTTTACCAGTCCAGGGTCGTCTCATCACAACATGACCCCAGTCAGATGTTTACCAGTCCAGGGTCGTCCAGGGTCGTTTCTCATCACAACATGACCCCAGTCAGATGTTTACCAGTCCAGGGTCGTCTCATCACAACATGACCCGAGTCAGATGTTTACCAGTCCAGGGTCGTCTCATCACAACATGACCCCAGTCAGATGTTTACCAGTCCAGGGTCGTCTCATCACAACATGACCCCAGTCAGATGTTTACCAGTCCAGGGTCGTCCCAACACAACATGACCCCAGTCAGATGTTTACCAGTCCAGGGTCGTCCCAACACAACATGACCCCAGTCAGATGTTTACCAGTCCAGGGTCGTCCCAACACAACATGACCCCAGTCAGATGTTTACCAGTCCAGGGTCGTCCCAACACAACATGACCCCAGTCAGATGTTTACCAGTCCAGGGTCGTCTCATCACAACATGACCCCAGTCAGATGTTTACCAGTCCAGGGTCGTCACATCACAACATGACCCCAGTCAGATGTTTACCAGTCCAGGGTCGTCACATCACAACATGACCCCAGTCAGATGTTTACCAGTCCAGGGTCGTCACATCACAACATGACCCCAGTCAGATGTTTACCAGTCCAGGGTCGTCACATCACAACATGACCCCAGTCAGATGTTTACCAGTCCAGGATCGTCTCATCACAACATGACCCCAGTCAGGTCGTCTCATCACAACATGACCCCAGTCAGATGTTTACCAGTCCAGGGTCGTCTCATCACAACATGACCCCAGTCAGATGTTTACCAGTCCAGGGTCGTCTCATCACAACATGACCCCAGTCAGATGTTTACCAGTCCAGGGTCGTCTCATCACAACATGACCCCAGTCAGATGTTTACCAGTCCAGGGTCGTCTCATCACAACATGACCCCATACAGATGTTTACCAGTCCAGGGTCGTCTCATCACAACATGACCCCAGTCAGATGTTTACCAGTCCAGGGTCGTCTCATCACAATATGACCCCAGTCAGATGTTCACCAGTCCAGGGTCGTCTCATCACAACATGACCCCAGTCAGATGTTTACCAGTCCAGGGTCGTGTCTCAACACAACATGACCCCAGTCAGATGTTTACCAGTCCAGGGTCGTCTCATCACAACATGACCCCAGTCAGATGTTTACCAGTCCAGGGTCGTCTCATCACAACATGACCCCAGTCAGATGTTTACCAGTCCAGGGTCGTCACAT
The DNA here is from genome assembly GCF_045791955.1 of Oncorhynchus clarkii lewisi. Lineage (NCBI taxonomy): Eukaryota > Metazoa > Chordata > Actinopteri > Salmoniformes > Salmonidae > Oncorhynchus > Oncorhynchus clarkii. The sequence goes on from NW_027259342.1 coordinate 17,762, forward strand.
CACAACATGACCCCAGTCAGATGTTTACCAGTCCAGGGTCGTCTCATCACAACATGACCCCAGTCAGATGTTGACCAGTCCAGGGTCGTCTCATCACAACATGACCCCAGTCAGATGTTTACCAGTCCAGGGTCGTCTCATCACAACATGACCCCATCACAACATGACCCCAGTCAGATGTTTACCAGTCCAGGGTCGTCTCATCACAACATGACCCCAGTCAGATGTTTACCAGTCCAGGGTCGTTTCTCATCACAACATGACCCCAGTCAGATGTTTACCAGTCCAGGGTCGTCTCATCACAACATGACCCCAGTCAGATGTTTACCAGTCCAGGGTCGTCTCATCACAACATGACCCCAGTCAGATGTTTACCAGTCCAGGGTCGTCTCATCACAACATGACCCCAGTCAGATGTTTACCAGTCCAGGGTCGTCCCAACACAACATGACCCCAGTCAGATGTTTACCAGTCCAGGGTCGTCCCAACACAACATGACCCCAGTCAGATGTTTACCAGTCCAGGGTCGTCCCAACACAACATGACCCCAGTCAGATATTTACCAGTCCAGGGTCGTCCCAACACAACATGACCCCAGTCAGATGTTTACCAGTCCAGGGTCGTCTCATCACAACATGACCCCAGTCAGATGTTTACCAGTCCAGGGTCGTCACATCACAACATGACCCCAGTCAGATGTTTACCAGTCCAGGGTCGTCACATCACAACATGACCCCAGTCAGATGTTTACCAGTCCAGGGTCGTCACATCACAACATGACCCCAGTCAGATGTTTACCAGTCCAGGGTCGTCACATCACAACATGACCCCAGTCAGATGTTTACCAGTCCAGGGTCGTCTCATCACAACATGACCCCAGTCAGGTCGTCTCATCACAACATGACCCCAGTCAGATGTTTACCAGTCCAGGGTCGTCTCATCACAACATGACCCCAGTCAGATGTTTACCAGTCCAGGGTCGTCTCATCACAACATGACCCCAGTCAGATGTTTACCAGTCCAGGGTCGTCTCATCACAACATGACCCCAGTCAGATGTTTACCAGTCCAGGGTCGTCTCATCACAACATGACCCCAGTCAGATGTTTACCAGTCAGGGTCGTCTCATCACAACATGACCCCAGTCAGATGTTTACCAGTCCAGGGTCGTCTCATCACAACATGACCCCAGTCAGATGTTTACCAGTCCAGGGTCGTCTCATCACAACATGACCCCAGTCAGATGTTTACCAGTCCAGGGTCGTCTCATCACAACATGACCCCAGTCAGGTCGTCTCATCACAACATGACCCCAGTCAGATGTTTACCAGTCCAGGGTCGTCTCATCACAACATGACCCCAGTCAGATGTTTACCAGTCCAGGGTCGTGTCTCATCACAACATGACCCCAGTCAGATGTTTACCAGTCCAGGGTCGTCTCATCACAACATGACCCCAGTCAGATGTTTACCAGTCCAGGGTCGTCTCATCACAACATGACCCCAGTCAGATGTTTACCAGTCCAGGGTCATCTCATCACAACATGACCCCAGTCAGATTGAGACTGTTATGTTAATACTGAAGCCAAACCACAAAAAGACTTAAAATTCAAATGTTCTTTTGTATTCATCTGGAGTGGTAAAGGGTTCCCTGAGTAACCTTAGCTAGAGAAAACGAGGTAAGATTTCTTGTTGAGTTTGGTTATTTGCTGGAATAATCAAAACAACACAAAAACACTATATATACAAATGTGGACACCCTTCAAATTCCTGGGTCTATTTCAGCCATACCCGTTGCTGACAGGTGTATAAAATCGAGCACACAGCCATGCAATCTCCATGGACAAACATTGGCAGTAGAATGGGCCTTACTGAAGAGCTCAGTGACTTTCAACGTGGCACCATCATAGGATGTCACCTTTCCAACAAGTCAGTTCGTCAAGTTTCTGCCCAGTTGGAGCTGCCACGGTCAACTGTAAGCACTGTTATTGTGAAGTTGAAACATCTAGGAGAAACAACGGCTCAGCCGCGAAGTGGTAGGCCACACAAGCTCACGGAACGGGACCTGCGAGTGCTGAAGAGCATAGCGCCCCCAAAAATACGTCTGTCCTCGGTTGCAACCCTCACTACCGAGTTCCAAACTGCCTCTGTAAGCAACGTCAGCACAAGAACTGTTCATCGGGAGCTTCATGAAATGGGTTTCCATGGCTGAGCAGCAGCACACAAGCCTAAGATCACCATGCGCAATGCCAAGCGCTGGCTGGAGTGGTGTAAAGCTCGCCGCCATTGGACTCTGGAGCAGTGGAATCGCATTCTCTGGAGTGATGAATCACGCTTCACCATCTGGCAGTCCGACGGACAAATCTCTGTTTGGCAGATGCCAGGAGAACGCTACCTTGGCTGAATGCATATCGCCAACTGTAAAGTTTGGTGGAGGAGGAATAATGGTCTGGATCTGTTTTTCATGGTTCGGAAGAGGCCCTTAGTTCCAGTGAATGGAAATCTTAACGCTACAGCATACAATGACATTCTAGAGGATTCTGTGCTTCCAACTCTGTGGCAACAGTTTGGAGAAGGCCCTTTCCTGTTTCAGCATGACAATGCTCCCGTGCACAAAGCGAGGTCCGTACAGAAATGGTTTGTTGAGATCAGTGTGGAAGAACTTGACTGGCCTACACAAAGCCCTGACCTCAACCCCATCCAACACCTTTGGGATGAATTGGAACGCAGTCTGCAAACCAGGCCTAATTGCCGAACATCAGTGCCTCGACCTCACTAATGCTCTTGTGGCTGAATGGAAGCAGGTCCCCCCTCAGAAATGTTAAAACATTGAGTGTAGAACCTTCCCAGAAGAGTGGAGGACTGTTATAGCAGCAGAGGGCGGGGGACCAACTCCGTATTAATTCCCATGATGTTGGAATGAGACGTTGAACAAGCAGGTGTCCACATACTTTCGGTCATGTAGTGTAGATTGTGTTTTTTGTCCCTTTTCTCTGAGGTCTTGATGCATGTGTCACCTACACTCGGAATATGTTTTCATATATAACGATGTAAAATAACACATTAGAATCCCGTTTCTGTAAATAAAAAAAAATAAAAAAATCACATGATGAAGTGGATATTGCAATACCCCCTCTAATTCCATTCAGAAATGAATTACATTTTTTCCTGAGGTAAGTCCGTGCCACTAGACAACAGCGAAGCTAATCAAAATAACACTGTGTCTTTTCTGTGGACACAAGACCAGAGAAACACGTCGTTAGAAATCTAAATATTCCAGTCGTGTCAACAGTGTCATTACAAACACCAGAGAGACCCCTTCCAGGACCCCTGATTATCCATGGATTAATATCAGACTCATATCTCTACCTCACACTGGGCTGTGTCCCAAAATGGCACCCTACTCTTGATATAGTGCACTATGTTTGACTGGAGTCCTATTTGGGGGGGGGGGGGGCACCTGGACAATAGTAGTGCACTATAAAGTGAATAAGGTGCCATTTGGGATGTGTCTACTGTCTGTGTATGCAGCAAAGGGTTAGCCTGGTGTTATTGGGAAATACATGAATTAGTGCCGCGCCATGTGTCACGGCTATTAGCAGAAAGCAGGAGGCTTGGGGGGGGGGGGGGGGGGTCTGGGGGAGGGGGGGGAGGACTGGAGGAGGCTTGGGGGAGGACTGGAGGAGGACTGGGGAGGACTGGGGGAAGACTGGAGGAGGACTGGGGGAGGACTGGGGGAAGACTGGAGGAGGACTAGAGGAGGACTGGAGGAGGCCTGGAGGAGGACTCGAGGAGGCCTGGAGGAGGACTGGGAGAGGACTGGAGGAGGCCTGGAGGAGGCCTGGCAGGCACCTTGGCAGGCACCTTGGCAGGCACCCTGGCAGGCACCCTGGCAGGCACCTTGGCAGGCACCCTGGCAGGCAGGCGGGGTTATGGGGTGATGGTGTGGCTTCCAGAGCTCCCCTCCAGTGTGTGTGTGTGTGTGTGTGTGTGTGTGTGTGCGTATGCGTGTGTTCAGAGCAGGCACAGACATAAACCACTCCAACAGTAATCATATCCCTGCAGGTCAGTCCCCCCTCCAGTCCAGTACCTGTTTTAGAAACATATGAAACATACCTTAAATCCTGACCTTAATCTGCAAGACGAGGGCCGAGATTGAGGAGATGGACATGCATCTATAATGTCCTGAATGGAAGGGGGTTTCTGGGTGTAGTCTTCCCTTTGGTAGGGTTGAGGAGATGGACATGCATCTATAATGTCCTGTGGAATGGAAGGGGGTTTCTGGGTGTAGTCTCCTCTGTGGTAGGGTTGAGGAGATGGACATCTATAATGTCCTGTGGAATGGAAGGGGGTTTATGGGTGTAGTCTCCCCTTTGGTAGGGTTGAGGAGATGGACATCTATAATGTCCTGTGGAATGGAAGGGGGTTTCTGGGTGTAGTCTCACCTTTGGTAGGGTTGAGGAGATGGACATGCATCTATAATGTCCTGTGGAATGGACGGGGGTTTCTGGGTGTAGTCTCCTCTGTGGTAGGGTTGGTACTTTTAGTGCGATTCGATGTTTGGTGTGAATCATCATTTTGACCATACATTTATCTTATCTTATTTATCTTAAAATATTTCCCATCTCATTCGAATACTTCCGGCGCCGACAGAGATGGCCACCTCGCTTCGCGTTCCTAGGAAACTATGCAGTTTTTTGTTTTTTTACGTGTTATTTCTTACATTAGTACCCCAGGTCATCTTAGGTTTCATTACATACAGTCGAGAAGAACTACTGAATATAAGATCAGCGTCAACTCACCATCAGTACGACCAAGAATATGTTTTTTGCGACGCGGACCCTGTGTTCTGCCTTACAAACAGGACAACGGACTGGATCCTATGCAGCGACCCAAAAAAACGACTCCGAAAGAGAGGGAAACGAGGCGGTCTTCTGGTCAGACTCCGGAGACGGGCACACCGTGCACCACTCCCTAGCATTCTTCTTGCCAATGTCCAGTCTCTTGACAACAAGGTTGATGAAATCCGAGCAAGGGTAGCATTCCAGAGGGACATCAGAGACTGTAACATCCTTTGCTTCACTGAAACATGGCTCACTGGAGAGACTCTATCCGAAGCGGTGCAGCCAACGGGTTTCTCCACGCATCGCGCTGATAGAAACAAACATCTTTCTGGTAAGAAGAGGGGCGGGGGCGTATGCCTCATGGCCAACGTGACATGGTGTGATGAAAGAAACATACAGGAACTCAAATCCTTCTGTTCACCTGATTTAGAATTCCTCACAATCAAATGCAGACCGCATTATCTACAAAGAGAATTCTCTTCGATTATAATCACAGCCGTATATATCCCCCCCCAAGCAGACACATCGATGGCTCTGAACGAACTTTATTTAACTCTCTGCAAACTGGAAACGATTTATCCGGAGGCTGCATTCATTGTAGCTGGGGATTTTAACAAGGCTAATCTGAAAACAAGACTCCCTAAATTTTATCAGCATATCGATTGCGCAACCAGGGGTGGAAAGACCTTGGATCATTGTTACTCTAACTTCCGCGACGCATATAAGGCCCTGCCCCGCCCCCCTTTCGGAAAAGCTGACCACGACTCCATTTTGTTGATCCCTGCCTACAGACAGAAACTAAAACAAGAGGCTCCCACGCTGAGGTCTGTCCAACGCTGGTCCGACCAAGCTGACTCCACACTCCAAGACTGCTTCCATCACGTGGACTGGGAGATGTTTCGTATTGCGTCTGATAACAACATTGACGAATACGCTGATTCGGTGTGCGAGTTCATTAGAACGTGCGTTGAAGATGTCGTTCCCATAGCAACGATTAAAACATTCCCTAACCAGAAACCGTGGATTGATGGCAGCATTCGTGTGAAACTGAAAGCGCGAACCACGGCTTTTAATCAGGGCAAGGTGTCTGGTAACATGACCGAATACAAACAGTGCAGCTATTCCCTCCGCAAGGCTATCAAACAAGCTAAGCGCCAGTACAGAGACAAAGTAGAATCTCAATTCAACGGCTCAGACACAAGAGGCATGTGGCAGGGTCTACAGTCAATCACGGACTACAGGAAGAAATCCAGCCCAGTCACGGACCAGGATGTCTTGCTCCCAGGCAGACTAAATAACTTTTTTGCCCGCTTTGAGGACAATACAGTGCCACTGACACGGCCTGCAACGAAAACATGCAGTCTCTCCTTCACTGCAGCCGAGGTGAGTAAGACATTTAAACGTGTTAACCCTCGCAAGGCTGCAGGCCCAGACGGCATCCCCAACCGCGCCCTCAGAGCATGCGCAGACCAGCTGGCCGGTGTGTTTACGGACATATTCAATCAATCCCTATACCAGTCTGCTGTTCCCACATGCTTCAAGAGGGCCACCATTGTTCCTGTTCCCAAGAAAGCTAAGGTAACTGAGCTAAACGACTACCGCCCCGTAGCACTCACATCCGTCATCATGAAGTGCTTTGGGAGACTAGTCAAGGACCATATCACCTCCACCCTACCTGACACCCTAGACCCACTCCAATTTGCTTACCGCCCAAATAGGTCCACAGACGATGCAATCTCAACCACACTGCACACTGCCCTAACCCATCTGGACAAGAGGAATACCTATGTGAGAATGCTGTTTATCGACTACAGCTCGGCATTCAACACCATAGTACCCTCCAAGCTCGTCATCAAGCTCGAGACCCTGGGTCTCGACCCCGCCCTGTGCAACTGGGTACTGGACTTCCTGACGGGCCGCCCCCAGGTGGTGAGGGTAGGCAACAACATCTACTCCCTGCTGATCCTCAACACTGGGGCCCCACAAGGGTGCGTTCTGAGCCCTCTCCTGTACTCCCTGTTCACCCACAACTGCGTGGCCACGCACGCCTCCAACTCAATCATCAAGTTTGCGGACGACACAACAGTGGTAGGCTTGATTACCAACAACGACGAGACGGCCTACAGGGAGGAGGTGAGGGCCCTCGGAGTGTGGTGTCAGGAAAATAACCTCACACTCAACGTCAACAAAACTAAGGAGATGATTGTGGACTTCAGGAAACAGCAGAGGGAACACCTTCTATCCACATTGATGGAACAGTAATGGAGAGGGTAGCAAGTTTTAAGTTCCTCGGCATACACATCACAGACAAACTGAATTGGTCCACTCACACAGACAGCATCGTGAAGAAGGCGCAGCAGCGCCTCTTCAACCTCAGGAGGCTGAAGAAATTCGGCTTGTCACCAAAAGCACTCACAAACTTCTACAGATGCACAATCGAGAGCATCCTGGCGGGCTGTATCACCGCCTGGTACGGCAACTGCACCGCCCTCAACCGTAAGGCTCTCCAGAGGGTAGTGAGGTCTGCACAACGCATCACCGGGGGCAAACTACCTGCCCTCCAGGACACCTACACCACCCGATGTCACAGGAAGGCCATAAAGATCATCAAGGACATCAACCACCCGAGCCACTGCCTGTTCACCCCGCTATCATCCAGAAGGCGAGGTCAGTACAGGTGCATCAAAGCTGGGACCGAGAGACTGAAAAACAGCTTCTATCTCAAGGCCATCAGACTGTTAAACAGCCACCACTAACACTGAGTGGCTGCTGCCAACACACTGACACTGACTCAACTCCAGCCACTTTAATAATGGGAATTGATGGGAAATGATGTAAATATATCACTAGCCACTTTAAACAATGCTACCTTATATAATGTTACTTACCCTACATTATTCATCTCATATGCATACGTATATACTGTACTCTATATCATCGACTGTATCCTTATGTAATACATGTATCACTAGCCACTTTAAACTATGCCACTTTGTTTACATACTCATCTCATTTGTACATACTGTACTCGATACCATCTACTGTATCTTGCCCATGCCGCTCTGTACCATAACTCATTCATATATCCTTATGTACATATTCTTTATCCCCTTACACTGTGTACAAGACAGTAGTTTTGGAATTGTTAGTTAGATTACTTGTTATTACTGCATTGTCGGAACTAGAAGCACAAGCATTTCGCTACACTCGCATTAACATCTGCTAACCATGTGTATGTGACAAATAAATTTGATTTGATTTGATTTGATTTGATTTGATTTGAATACCAGCAATGCTTTGAATGCGTATACAAAGATGATGTGGATTTTTTTCTTCTTATATCTGATAGTAGTCGTCTGACATGATTATATCATAACTAGAGTCACAGAGAAATAAACACACACATAAGTATTTTATTAAAGAATATAGACACCCTGGTCTGTAAACACAGTCCTCAGTCCCTGGTCTGTAAACACAGTCCTCAGTCCCTGGTCTGTAAACACAGTCCTCAGTCCCTGGTCTGTAAACACAGTCCTCAGTCCCTGGTCTGTAAACACAGTCCTCAGTCCCTGGTCTGTAAACACAGTCCTCAGTCCCTGGTCTGTAACCAGCTATACACAGTCCTCATTCCCTGGTCTGTAACCAGCTATACACAGTCCTCAGTCCCTGGTCTGTAAACACAGTCCTCAGTCCCTGGTCTGTAACCAGCTTTGACAGAGCGCTATTTTAATCCCTCCATCTTTTAAAGTGGAACAGCAAACACTGGAGGTTAAAAAGGTCAGGGTTAACCCCACTGCCGTGACCCCCTTGAGTGTTCCGCAATAGTTAATATGTAATTTACTCCTGCTGTCATGACCTTTGGATCGGTGGCAGCGCCGGGACTAGCCACGCTATTATAGAGCACTTAAAGACACCATTATTTTGGTGTGTTGGAGTCCATATATCTCCCACCTCCGCTGTCACTGCACGGGAGGCCCTTACACCAAACTAACCAATACACGGCTGAGCCATGGCTGGCCTGGCCCGCAACAGAATAGACCAAGCCAACCATACAAGGCTGTCCATGGCTGGCCTGGCCCGCAACAGAATAGACCAAGCCAACCAATACACGGCTGTCCATGGCTGGCCTGGCCCGCAACAGAATAGACCAAGCCAACCAATACACGGCTGTCCATGGCTGGCCTGGCCCGCAACAGAACAGACCAAGCCAACCATACAAGGCTGTCCATGGCTGGCCTGGCCCGCAACAGAATAGACCAAGCCAACCATACAAGGCTGTCCATGGCTGGCCTGGCCCGCAACAGAATAGACCAAGCCAACTAATACACGGCTGTCCATGGCTGGCCTGGCCCGCAACAGAATAGACCAAGCCAACCAATACACGGCTGTCCATGGCTGGCCTGGCCCGCAACAGAATAGACCAAGCCAACCATACAAGGCTGTCCATGGCTGGCCTGGCCCGCAACAGAATAGACCAAGCAAACCATACAAGGCTGTCCATGGCTGGCCTGGCCCGCAACAGAATAGACCAAGCCAACCATACAAGGCTGTCCATGGTTGGCCTGGCTCGCAACAGAATAGACCAAGCCAACTAATACACGACTGTCCATGGCTGGCCTGGCCCGCAACAGAATAGACCAAGCCAACCAATACACGGCTGTCCATGGCTGGCCTGGCCCGCAACAGAATAGACCAAGCCAACCATACAAGGCTGTCCATGGCTGGCTTGGCCCGAAACAGAATAGACCAAGCCAACCATACAAGGCTGTCCATGGCTGGCCTGGCCCGCTACAGAATAGACCAAGCCAACCAATACACGGCTGCCCATGGCTGGCCTGGCCCGCAACAGAATAGACCAAGCCAACCAATACACGGCTGTCCATGACTGGCCTGGCCCGCAACAGAATAGACCAAGCAAACCATACAAGGCTGTCCATGGCTGGCCTGGCCCGCAACAGAATAGACCAAGCCAACCAATACACGGCTGTCCATGGCTGGCCTGGCCCGCAACAGAATAGACCAAGCCAACCAATACACGGCTGTCCATGGCTGGCCTGGTCCGCAACAGAATAGACCAAGCCAACTAATACACGGCTGTCCATGGCTGGCCTGGCCCTCAACAAAATAGATCAAATGCATAATTGTTTTTGTTTGTGAAAATGTGATTGTTTTGTTTATACATTGAAAGGTCATTTCAAATCAAATGTTATTTGTCACATGTGCGGAATAAAATAGGTGTAGACTTTATTGTGAAATGTTTACTGACGAGCCCTTAACCAACAACGCAGAGTTTAAAAGTACGAAAAATTTGCAAAATAAAAACAGGAAATAGTAACAATAAAATAACAATAATGAGACTATATATAAAGGAGTAGCAGTACTGAGTCGATGTGCCGAGGTACTGAGTCAATGTGCCGGGGTATTGAGTCAATGTGCCGGGGTACTGAGTCAATGTGCCGGGGTACTGAGTCAATGTGCCGGGGTACTGAGTCAATGTGCCGAGGTACTGAGTCGATGTGCCGGGGTACTGAGTCGATGTGTCGGGGTACTGAGTCGATGTGCCGGGGTACTGAGTCAATGTGCTGGGGTACTGAGTCGATGTGCAGGGGTGTAGCAGTACTGAGCCAATGTGCCGGGTACTGAGTCAATGTGCCGGGGTACTGAGTCAATGTGCCGGGGTACTGAGTCAATGTGTTGTGGTACTGAGTCAATGTGCCAGGGTACCGAATCAATGTGCAGGGGTGTAGCAGTACTGAGTCAATGTGCCGGGATACTGAGTCAATGTGCCGAAGTACTGAGTCGATGTGCAGGGGTGTAGCAGTACTGAGTCAATGTGCCAGGGTACCGAATCAATGTGCAGGGGTGTAGCAGTACTAAGTCAATGTGCTGGGGTACTGAGTCAATGTGCCGGGGTACTGAGTCAATGTGCCGAGGTACTGTGTCAATGTGCCGGGGTACTGTGTCAATGTGCCGGGGTACTGAGTCAATGTGCCGAGGTACTGTGTCAATGTGCCGGGGTACTGTGTCAATGTGCCGGGGTATGGAGTCAATGTGCCGGGGTACTGAGTCAATGTGCCGGGGTACTGAGTCGATGTGCCAAGGTACTGAGTCAATGTGCTGGGGTACTGAGTCAATGTGCAGGGGAGTAGCAGTACTGGGTCAATGTGCAGGGGTACTGAGTCAATGTGCCGGGGTACTGAGTCAATGTGCAGGGGTACTGAGTCAATGTGCAGGGGAGTAGCAGTACTGGGTCAATGTGCCAGGGTACTGAGTCAATGTGCTGGGGTACTGAGTCAATGTGCTGTGGTACTGAGTCAATGTGCCAGGGTACTGAGTCGATGTGCAGGGGTGTAGCAGTACTGAGTCAATGTGCCAGGGTACCGAATCAATGTGCAGGGGTGTAGCAGTACTAAGTCAATGTGCCGGGGTACTGAGTCAATGTGCCGGGGTACTGAGTCAATGTGCCGGGGTACTGAGTCAATGTGCAGGGGAGTAGCAGTACTGGGTCAATGTGCCAGGGTACTGAGTCAATGTGCTGTGGTACTGAGTCAATGTGCCAGGGTACCGAATCACTGTGCAGGGGTGTAGCAGTACTGAGTCAATGTGCCGGGCTACTGAATCAATGTGCCGAGGTACTGAGTCGATGTGCAGGGGTGTAGCAGTACTGAGTCAATGTGCCAGGGTACCGAATCAATGTGCAGGGGTGTAGCAGTACTAAGTCAATGTGCTGGGGTACTGAGTCAATGTGCCGGGGTACTGAGTCAATGTGCCGAGGTACTGTGTCAATGTGCCGGGGTACTGTGTCAATGTGCCGGGGTACTGAGTCAATGTGCCGAGGTACTGTGTCAATGTGCCGGGGTACTGTGTCAATGTGCCGGGGTATGGAGTCAATGTGCCGGGGTACTGAGTCAATGTGCCGGGGTACTGAGTCGATGTGCCAAGGTACTGAGTCAATGTGCAGGGGAGTAGCAGTACTGGGTCAATGTGCCAGGGTACTGAGTCAATGTGCTGGGGTACTGAGTCAATGTGCAGGGGAGTAGCAGTACTGGGTCAATGTGCCGGGGTACTGAGTCAATGTGCCGGGGTACTGAGTCAATGTGCAGGGGTACTGAGTCAATGTGCAGGGGTACTGAGTCAATGTGCAGGGGAGTAGCAGTACTGGGTCAATGTGCCAGGGTACTGAGTCAATGTGCTGGGGTACTGAGTCAATGTGCTGTGGTACTGAGTCAATGTGCCAGGGTACTGAGTCGATGTGCAGGGGTGTAGCAGTACTGAGTCAATGTGCCAGGGTACCGAATCAATGTGCAGGGGTGTAGCAGTACTAAGTCAATGTGCCGGGGTACTGAGTCAATGTGCCGGGGTACTGAGTCAATGTGCCGGGGTACCGAGTCAATGTGCCGAGGTACTGAGTCAATGTGCTGGGGTACTGAGTCAATGTACCGAGGTACTGAGTCAATGTGCCGGGGTACTGAGTCAATGTGCCGAGGTACTGAGTCAATGTGCCGGGGTACTGAGTGAATGTGCCGGGGTACTGAGTCGATGTGCCGAGGTACTGAGTCAATGTGCCGAGGTACTGAGTCAATGTGCCGGAGTACTGAGTCAATGTGCCGGAGTACTAAGTAGTTGAGGTAATATGTACATTTGTAAAAAAATAAAAATACAAATAAATAATTTGACCTTAGAATTTTTATAAAATATTCAACTCTTTGTGAGAAGCATCAACCCCCTCCTCCCCTCCATCTGTGAACAACCTTGTTGCTATTCCTGTGGCTGTTCCTGTGAAGTGCCTCCCTCCCTCCTCTCCTGTACAACGCTGGTGGTATTTCCTGACCGCTCCTCTTGCTGCGACCACCAGCGTCTGTCAGGCGAAACAAACAGTCACGTTACGTACACCTCCATCACCTCCCCATCCATTCCTACCATCCATCGTTTAAACACAGGGAGAAAACAGCCTCCATTTCCTCATCCCCGTCTCCGATATCCTGTGGGGTCGACGAACCACGGACGGCCTCCCGAAACGTGGGACCACTAATTCCCTATACAGGGCACAATATAGGGAATCAAATCAACGCTTTTATTTTGTAAACTGGTGTGGACAAACCGTGAAGTGCTTTACTTACGGGTTCCATTTGGGATGCAGACCACTGTCTGTCTCGCTTGGTAACACAAACACAGGTCTGCCTGCAGGTAGCAGCCTAATGTTAGACCAGACATCTCTCTCTCGGGCCAGCTGTTTCTCTTCTGCTCCGTATGGGATCAGTGAGCTGCTGCGGGAAGAAGAGGTGTTGGAGGTCCTGTCTTATTGAATGATAGCCCCCCCCCCTGCTGCAGGAGACACTAGCCCCTCTCCTTCTCTGTCTCCCCGCTACGTGGCCCCCTGTTTTCCCTGTCCTAAGAGAGACAGAGAGAGAGAGAGAGAGAGAGATACACAAGGTGAGAGAGAGAGATGCTATCCATCTGTTAAACTCAAGAGCATCAGCTGTAGAGGGTATCTGTGGCCAAACGTACCAGGAGGCAGCCTGCTGTTAGAAGCACTGAGGCACAGCTGCTGACAACCCCAGAGGGTTGTCTCCTTCAGGGTTCCAGGGTTACGTCTGATATATCCATCTATTGGAACCAAGCCATGTCATCACCTGTGTTGTGTTCGTCTATATTCTGCATACCCTTGTGATGTTCTACTCCTTTTGTTAACTTCAGGACTGGCGTTAGGGCTGTGAATGAGGACTGGTGGTAGGGCTCTGAATGAGGACTGGTGTTAGGAGCTGTGAATGAGGACTGGCATTAGGGTTGTGAATGAGGACTGGTGGTAGGGCTGTGAATGAGGACTGGTGTTAGGAGCTGTGAATGAGGACTGGCATTAGGGTTGTGAATGAGGACTGGTGGTAGGGCTGTGAATGAGGACTGGTGTTAGGAGCTGTGAATGAGGACTGGCATTTGGGTTGTGAATGAGGACTGGTGTTAGGAGCTGTGAATGAGGACTGGCGTTAGGGCTGTGAATGAGGACTGGTGGTAGGGCTGTGAATGAGGACTGGTGTTAGGAGCTGTGAATGAGGACTGGCATTAGGGTTGTGAATGAGGACTGGTGGTAGGGCTGTGAATGAGGACTGGTGTTAGGGCTGTGAATGAGGACTGGCGTTCGGGCTGTGAATGAGGACTGGTGTTAGGGGCTGTGAATGAGGACTGGCATTAGGGTTGTGAATGAGGACTGGTGTTAGGGGCTGTGAATGAGGACTGGTGGTATAGGGCTGTGAATGAGGACTGGCATTAGGGGCTGTGAATGAGGACTGGCATTAGGGTTATGAATGAGGACTGGTGTTAGCGGCTGTGAATGAGGACTGGTGGTAGGGCTGTGAATGAGGACTGGAGTTAGGGCTGTGAATGAGGACTGGTGTTAGGGCTGTGAATGAGGACTGGTGGTAGGGCAGTGAATGAGGACTGGTGTTAGGGGCTGTGAATGAGGACTGGTGGAATAGGGCTGTGAATGAGGACTGATGTTAGGGGCTGTGAATGAGGACTGATGTTAGGGGATGTGAATGAGGACTGGTGTTAGGAACTGTGAATGAGGGCTGGCATTAGGGTTGTGTATGAGGACTGGTGGTAGGGCTGTGAATGAGGACTGGTGTTAGGAGCTGTGAATGAGGACTGGCGTTAGGGCTGTGAATGAGGACTGGTGGTAGGGCTGTGAATGAGGACTGGTGTTAGGAGCTGTGAATGAGGACTGTCATTAGGGTTGTGAATGAGGACTGGTGGTAGGGCTGTGAATGAGGACTGGCGTTAGGGCTGTGAATGAGGACTGGCGTTAGGGCTGTGAATGAGGACTGGTGTTAGGGGCTGTGAATGAGGACTGGCATTAGGTTTGTGAATGAGGACTGGTGTTAGGGGCTGTGAATGAGGACTGGTGGTATAGGGCTGTGAATGAGGACTGGCGTTAGGGGCTGTGAATGAGGACTGGCATTAGGGTTATGAATGAGGACTGGTGTTAGGGCTGTGAATGAGGACTGGTGGTAGGGCTGTGAATGAGGACTGGTGTTGTGGCTGTGAATGAGGACTGGTGTTAGGGTTATGAATGAGGACTGGTGTTAGGGGCTGTGAATGAGGACTGACGTTAGGGCTGTGAATGAGGACTGGTGTTAGGGGCTGTGAATGAGGACTGACGTTAGGGTTGTGAATGAGGACTGGTGTTAGGGGCTGTGAATGAGGACTGGTGGTATAGGGCTGTGAATGAGGACTGGCGTTAGGGGCTGTGAATGAGGACTGGCATTAGGGTTATGAATGAGGACTGGTGTTAGGGCTGTGAATGAGGACTGGTGTTAGGGGCTGTGAATGAGGACTGGTGTTAGGGGCTGTAAATGAGGACTGGCGTTAGCGCTGTGAATGAGGACTGATGTTAGGGGCTGTGAATGAGGACTGGTGTTAGGAGTTGTGAATGAGGGCTGGCATTAGGGTTGTGTATGAGGACTGGTGGTAGGGCTGTGAATGAGGACTGGCGTTAGGGTTATGAATGAGGACTGGTTTTAGGGCTGTGAATGAGGACTGGCGTTAGGGGCTGTGAATGAGGACTGGCATTAGGGTTATGAATGAGGACTGGTGTTAGGGCTGTGAATGAGGACTGGTGGTAGGGCTGTGAATGAGGACTGGTGTTAGGGGCTGTGAATGAGGACTGGCGTTAGGGGCTGTGAATGAGGACTGGCGTTAGGGGCTGTGAATGAGGACTGGTGGTAGGGCTGTGAATGAGGACTGGTGTTAGGAGCTGTGAATGAGGACTGGCATTAGGGTTGTGAATGAGGACTGGTGGTAGGGCTGTGAATGAGGACTGGTGTTAGGAGCTGTGAATGAGGACTGGCATTACGGTTGTGAATGAGGACTGGTGGTAGGGCTGTGAATGAGGACTGGTGTTAGGGGCTGTGAATGAGGACTGGCATTAGGGTTGTGAATGAGGACTGGTGTTAGGGGCTGTGAATGAGGACTGGTGGTATAGGGCTGTGAATGAGGACTGGCGTTAGGGGCTGTGAATGAGGACTGGCATTAAGGTTATGAATGAGGACTGGTGTTAGCGGCTGTGAATGAGGACTGGTGGTAGGGCTGTGAATGAGGACTGGCGTTAGGGCTGTGAATGAGGACTGGTGTTAGGGCTGTGAATGAGGACTGGTGGTAGGGCAGTGAATGAGGACTGGTGTTAGGAGCTGTGAATGAGGACTGGTGGTATAGGGCTGTGAATGAGGACTGGTGTTAGGGGCTGTGAATGAGGACTGACGTTAGGGCTGTGAATGAGGACTGGTGTTAGGGGCTGTGAATGAGGACTGACGTTAGGGTTGTGAAT
>NW_027259343.1:0-33909 GCF_045791955.1 Oncorhynchus clarkii lewisi
CCCATATATACTCACTTGACTCTACCCACAAACTCACTAGACTCTACCCACACACTCACTAGACTCTACCCACACACTCACTGAACTCTACCCACACAGTCACTAGACTCTACCCACACAGTCACTAGACTCTACCCACACAGTCACTAGACTCTACCCACACACTCACTAGACTCTACCCACACACTCACTAGACTCTACCCACAAACTCACTAGACCCTACCCACACACTCACTGGACTCTACCCACACACTCACTACACTCTACACACACACTCACTAGACTCTACCCACACACTCACTAGACTCTACCTACACGCTAACTATATTACACACACACTCACTGGACTCTCCTCCACACACTCACTGGACTCTACCCACACACTCACTAGACTCTACACACACACTCACTGGACTCTACCCACACTCTCACTATACTACCCACACACTCACTGGACTCCACCCACACTCTCACTATAGTACCCACACATTCACTAAACTCTACCCACACACTCACTAGACCTACCCACGCACTCACTAGACCTACCCATGCACTCACTGGACTCTACCCACACACTCACTGGACTCTACCCACACACAGTCACTAGACTCTACCCACACACTCACTGGACTCTACCCACACACACCCTACACTAAACCCACACACTCACTGGACTCTACCCACACACGAACTAGACTCTACCCACACACTCACTGGACTCCACCCACACTCTCACTATACTACCCACACTCTCACTATACTACCCAAACAATCACTGGACTCTACCCACACACTCACTAGACTACCCACACACTCACTAGACTACCCACACACACACTTGAATGTTCCCACACAGTCACTACACTCTACCCACACACTGAAAAGACTCTTCCAAACACCTACAAGACCACCCAAAAACTCACTGGACTCTACCCAGACACTGACTAGACTCTACCCACACTCTCACTGGACAATACCCACACACTGACTAGACTCTACCCACAATCTCCCTGGACGATACCATACACTCACTGGATAATAACATACACTGACTAGGCTATACCAACACGCTCACTAGACAAATACCCACACACTCAATAGACTCTACCCACACACTCAATAGACTCTACCCACACACTCACTGAACTCTACCCACACAGTCACTAGACTCTACCCACACAGTCACTAGACTCTACCCACACACTCACTGAACTCTACCCACACAGTCACTAGACTCTACCCACACAGTCACTAGACTCTACCCACACACTCACTAGACTCTACCCACACACTCACTAGACTCTACCCATATATACTCACTTGACTCTACCCACAAACTCACTAGACTCTACCCACACACTCACTAGACTCTACCCACACACTTACTGAACTCTACCCACACAGTCACTAGACTCTACCCACACACTCACTAGACTCTACCCAAAAACTCACTAGACTCTACCCACACACTCACTGAACTCTACCCACACAGTCACTAGACTCTACCCACAAACTCACTAGACTCTACCCACACACTCACTAGACTCTACCCACACACTCACTGAACTCTACCCACACAGTCACTAGACTTTACCCACACACTCACTAGACTCTACCCACACAGGCACTAGACTCTACCCACACACTCACTAGACTCTACCCACACACTCACTGAACTCTACCCACACACTCACTAGACTCTACCCACACAGTCACTAGACTTTACCCACACACTCACTAGACTCTACCCACACACTCACTAGACTCTACCCACACAGTCACTAGACTTTACCCACACACTCACTAGACTCTACCCACACACTCACTAGACTCTACCCACACACTCACTGAACTCTACCCACACAGTCACTAGACTCTACCCACACAGTCACTAGACTCTACCCACACACTCACTAGACTCTACCCACACACTCACTAGACTCTACCCATATATACTCACTTGACTCTACCCACACACTCACTAGACTCTACCCACACAGTCACTAGACTCTACCCACACACTCACTAGACTCTACCCACACACTCACTAGACTCTACCCACACACTCACTGAACTCTACCCACACAGTCACTAGACTCTACCCACACACTCACTAGACTCTACCCACAAACTCACTAGACTCTACCCACACACTCACTGAACTCTACCCACACACTCACTAGACTCTACCCACACAGTCACTAGACTCTACCCACACACTCACTAGACTCTACCCACACACTCACTAGACTACCCACACACTCACTAGACTCTACCCACACACTCACAAGACTCTACCCACACACTCACTAGACTCTACCCACACACTCACTAGACTACCCACACACTCACTAGACTCTACCCACACACTCACTAGACTCTACCCACACACTCACTAGACTCTACCCACACACTCACTAGACTACCCACACACTCACTAGACTCTACCCACACACTCACTAGACTCTACCCACACACTCACTAGACTTTACCCATATATACTCACTTGACTCTACCCACACAGTCACTAGACTCTACCCACACAGTCACTAGACTCTACCCACACAGTCACTAGACTCTACCCACACACTGACTAGACTCTACCCACACAGTCACTAGACTCTACCCACACAGTCACTAGACTCTACCCACACAGTCACTAGACTCTACCCACACACTCACTAGACTTTACCCATATATACTCACTTGACTCTACCCACACACTGACTAGACTCTACCCACACAGTCACTAGACTCTACCCACACAGTCACTAGACTCTACCCACACAGTCACTAGACTCTACCCACACAGTCACTAGACTCTACCCACAAACTCACTAGACTCTACCCACACACTGAGGGCAGGCAACAACATCTCCACCCCGCTGATCCTCAACACTGGGGCCCCACAAGGGTGCGTTCTGAGCCCTCTCCTGTACTCCCTGTTCACCCACGACTGCGTGGCCACGCACGCCTCCAACTCAATCATCAAGTTTGCGGACGACACAACAGTGGTAGGCTTGATTACCAACAACGACGAGACGGCCTACAGGGAGGAGGTGAGGGCCCTCGGAGTGTGGTGTCAGGAAAATAACCTCACACTCCACGTCAACAAAACTAAGGAGATGATTGTGGACTTCAGGAAACAGCAGAGGGAACACCCCCCTATCCACATCGATGGAACAGTAGTGGAGATGGTAGTAAGTTTTAAGTTCCTCGGCGTACACATCACAGACAAACTGAATTGGTCCACCCACACAGACAGCATCGTGAAGAAGGCGCAGCAGCGCCTCTTCAACCTCAGGAGGCTGAAGAAATTTGGCTTGTCACCAAAAGCACTCACAAACTTCTACAGATGCACAATCGAGAGCATCCTGTCGGGCTGTATCACCGCCTGGTACGGCAACTGCTCCGCCCACAACCGTAAGGCTCTCCAGAGGGTAGTGAGGTCTGCACAACGCATCACCGGGGGCAAACTACCTGCCCTCCAGGACACCTACACCACCCGATGTCACAGGAAGGCCATAAAGATCATCAAGGACAACAACCACCCGAGCCACTGCCTGTTCACCCCGCTATCATCCAGAAGGCGAGGTCAGTACAGGTGCATCAAAGCTGGGACCGAGAGACTGAAAAACAGCTTCTATCTCAAGGCCATCAGACTGTTAAACAGCCACCACTAACAATGAGTGGCTGCTGCCAACACACTGACTCAACTCCAGCCACTTTAATAATGGGAATTGATGGGAAATGATGTAAAATATATCACTAGCCACTTTAAACAATGCTACCTAATATAATGTTTACATACCCTACATTATTCATCTCATATGTATACGTATATACTGTACTCTATATAATCTACTGCATCTTTATGTAATACATGTATCACTAGCCACTTTAACTATGCCACTTTGTTTACATACTCATCTCATATGTATATACTGCACTCAATACCATCTACTGTATCTTGCCTATGCCGCTCTGTACCATCACTCATTCATATATCTTTATGTACATATTCTTTATCCCCTTACACTTGTAAGACAGTAGTTTTGGAATTGTTAGCTAGATTACTTGTTGGTTATTACTGCATTGTCGGAACTAGAAGCACAAGCATTTCGCTACACTTGCATTAACAGCTGCTAACCATGTGTATGTGACAAATAAAATTTGATTTGATTTGATTTGAACTATATTACCCACACACTCACTGGACTCTATCCACAAACTCACTATACTACCCACACACTCACTGGACTCCACCGACACTCTCACTATACTACCCACACACTCACTGGACTCTATCCACACACTCACTATAGTACCCACACATTCACTAAACTCTAACAACACACTCACTGGACTCTACCCACACTCTCACTATACTACCCACACACTCACTAAACTCTACCCACACACTCACTAGACCTACCCACACACTCATTAGACTCTACCCACACACTAACTATATTACCCACACACTCAATAGACTCTACACACGCACTCACTAGACTCCACCCACGCACTCACTAGACTCTACCCACACACTCACTAGACTCTACCCACACACTCACTAGACTCTACCCACACACTCACTAGACTCTACCCACACACTCACCATACTACCCACACGCTCACTTCACTACCCACACACTCACCATACTACCTACACGCTCACTAGACTATACCCAAACACTCACTAAACTCTACCCACACGCCAACTATACTACCCACACACTCACTAAACTCTACCCACACACTCACTGAACTCTACCCATACTCTCACTACACTACCCACACACTCACTAACCTCTACCCACACACTCACTAGACCTACCCACGCACTCACTGGACTCTACCCACACACTCACTATTTCCTACCCACACACTCACTAGACACTACACACGCACTCACTAGACTCAACCCACACACTCACTAGACTCAACAAACACACTCACTAGACTCTACCCACATACTCATTAGACTCTGCCCACACGCTAACTATATTACACACACACTCACTGGACTCCACCCACACTCTCACTATACTACTCACACACTGACCAGACTTTAACCACACACTCACTAGACTCTACCCACACACTCACCATACTACCCACACGCTCACTTCACTACCCACACACTCACCATACTGCCTACACGCTCACTAGACTATACCCAAACACTCACTAAACTCTACCCACACGCCAACTATACTACCCACACACTCACTAAACTCTACCCACACACTCACTGAACTCTACCCATACTCTCACTACACTACCCACACACTCACTAACCTCTACCCACACACTCACTAGACCTACCCACGCACTCACTGGACTCTACCCACACACTCACTATTTCCTACCCACACACTCACTAGACACTACACACGCACTCACTAGACTCAACAAACACACTCACTAGACTCTACCCACATACTCATTAGACTCTGCCCACACGCTAACTATATTACACACACACTCACTGGACTCCACCCACACTCTCACTATACTACTCACACACTCACTAGACTCTACACACACACTCACTAGACCCTACCCACACACTCACTGGACTCTACCCACACACTCACTAGACTCTACACACACACTCACTAGACTCTACCCACACACTCACTAGACTCTACCCACACGCTAACTATATTACACACACACTCACTGGACTCTCCTCCACACACTCACTGGACTCTACCCACACACTCACTAGACTCTACACACACACTCACTGGACTCTACCCACACTCTCACTATACTACCCACACACTCACTGGACTCCACCCACACTCTCACTATAGTACCCACACATTCACTAAACTCTACCCACACACTCACTAGACCTACCCACGCACTCACTAGACCTACCCACGCACTCACTGGACTCTACCCACACACTCACTGGACTCTACCCACACACAGTCACTAGACTCTACCCACACACTCACTGGACTCTACCCACACACACCCTACACTAAACCCACACACTCACTGGACTCTACCCACACACGAACTAGACTCTACCCACACACTCACTGGACTCCACCCACACTCTCACTATACTACCCACACTCTCACTATACTACCCAAACAATCACTGGACTCTACCCACACACTCACTAGACTACCCACACACTCACTAGACTACCCACACACACACTTGAATGTTCCCACACAGTCACTACACTCTACCCACACACTGAAAAGACTCTTCCAAACACCTACAAGACCACCCAAAAACTCACTGGACTCTACCCAGACACTGACTAGACTCTACCCACACTCTCACTGGACAATACCCACACACTGACTAGACTCTACCCACAATCTCCCTGGACGATACCATACACTCACTGGATAATAACATACACTGACTAGGCTATACCAACACGCTCACTAGACAAATACCCACACACTCAATAGACTCTACCCACACACTCAATAGACTCTACCCACACACTCACTGAACTCTACCCACACAGTCACTAGACTCTACCCACACAGTCACTAGACTCTACCCACGCACTCACTGAACTCTACCCACACAGTCACTAGACTCTACCCACACAGTCACTAGACTCTACCCACACACTCACTAGACTCTACCCACACACTCACTAGACTCTACCCATATATACTCACTTGACTCTACCCACAAACTCACTAGACTCTACCCACACACTCACTAGACTCTACCCACACACTTACTGAACTCTACCCACACAGTCACTAGACTCTACCCACACACTCACTAGACTCACCCACAAACTCACTAGACTCTACCCACACACTCACTGAACTCTACCCACACAGTCACTAGACTCTACCCACAAACTCACTAGACTCTACCCACACACTCACTAGACTCTACCCACACACTCACTGAACTCTACCCACACAGTCACTAGACTTTACCCACACACTCACTAGACTCTACCCACACAGGCACTAGACTCTACCCACACACTCACTAGACTCTACCCACACACTCACTGAACTCTACCCACACACTCACTAGACTCTACCCACACAGTCACTAGACTTTACCCACACACTCACTAGACTCTACCCACACACTCACTAGACTCTACCCACACAGTCACTAGACTTTACCCACACACTCACTAGACTCTACCCACACACTCACTAGACTCTACCCACACACTCACTGAACTCTACCCACACAGTCACTAGACTCTACCCACACAGTCACTAGACTCTACCCACACACTCACTGAACTCTACCCACACAGTCACTAGACTCTACCCACACAGTCACTAGACTCTACCCACACACTCACTAGACTCTACCCACACACTCACTAGACTCTACCCATATATACTCACTTGACTCTACCCACAAACTCACTAGACTCTACCCACACACTCACTAGACTCTACCCACACACTCACTGAACTCTACCCACACAGTCACTAGACTCTACCCACACACTCACTAGACTCTACCCACACAGTCACTAGACTTTACCCACACACTCACTAGACTCTACCCACACACTCACTAGACTCTACCCACATACTCACTAGACCCTACCCACACACTCACTGGACTCTACCCACACACTCACTAGACTCTACACACACACTCACTAGACTCTACCCACACACTCACTAGACTCTACCTACACGCTAACTATATTACACACACACTCACTGGACTCTCCTCCACACACTCACTGGACTCTACCCACACACTCACTAGACTCTACACACACACTCACTGGACTCTACCCACACTCTCACTATACTACCCACACACTCACTGGACTCCACCCACACTCTCACTATAGTACCCACACATTCACTAAACTCTACCCACACACTCACTAGACCTACCCACGCACTCACTAGACCTACCCATGCACTCACTGGACTCTACCCACACACTCACTGGACTCTACCCACACACAGTCACTAGACTCTACCCACACACTCACTGGACTCTACCCACACACACCCTACACTAAACCCACACACTCACTGGACTCTACCCACACACGAACTAGACTCTACCCACACACTCACTGGACTCCACCCACACTCTCACTATACTACCCACACTCTCACTATACTACCCAAACAATCACTGGACTCTACCCACACACTCACTAGACTACCCACACACTCACTAGACTACCCACACACACACTTGAATGTTCCCACACAGTCACTACACTCTACCCACACACTGAAAAGACTCTTCCAAACACCTACAAGACCACCCAAAAACTCACTGGACTCTACCCAGACACTGACTAGACTCTACCCACACTCTCACTGGACAATACCCACACACTGACTAGACTCTACCCACAATCTCCCTGGACGATACCATACACTCACTGGATAATAACATACACTGACTAGGCTATACCAACACGCTCACTAGACAAATACCCACACACTCAATAGACTCTACCCACACACTCAATAGACTCTACCCACACACTCACTGAACTCTACCCACACAGTCACTAGACTCTACCCACACACTCAATAGACTCTACCCACACACTCACTGAACTCTACCCACACAGTCACTAGACTCTACCCACACAGTCACTAGACTCTACCCACACACTCACTAGACTCTACCCACACACTCACTAGACTCTACCCATATATACTCACTTGACTCTACCCACAAACTCACTAGACTCTACCCACACACTCACTAGACTCTACCCACACACTTACTGAACTCTACCCACACAGTCACTAGACTCTACCCACACACTCACTAGACTCTACCCAAAAACTCACTAGACTCTACCCACACACTCACTGAACTCTACCCACACAGTCACTAGACTCTACCCACAAACTCACTAGACTCTACCCACACACTCACTAGACTCTACCCACACACTCACTGAACTCTACCCACACAGTCACTAGACTTTACCCACACACTCACTAGACTCTACCCACACAGGCACTAGACTCTACCCACACACTCACTAGACTCTACCCACACACTCACTGAACTCTACCCACACACTCACTAGACTCTACCCACACAGTCACTAGACTTTACCCACACACTCACTAGACTCTACCCACACACTCACTAGACTCTACCCACACAGTCACTAGACTTTACCCACACACTCACTAGACTCTACCCACACACTCACTAGACTCTACCCACACACTCACTGAACTCTACCCACACAGTCACTAGACTCTACCCACACAGTCACTAGACTCTACCCACACACTCACTAGACTCTACCCACACACTCACTAGACTCTACCCATATATACTCACTTGACTCTACCCACACACTCACTAGACTCTACCCACACAGTCACTAGACTCTACCCACACACTCACTAGACTCTACCCACACACTCACTAGACTCTACCCACACACTCACTGAACTCTACCCACACAGTCACTAGACTCTACCCACACACTCACTAGACTCTACCCACAAACTCACTAGACTCTACCCACACACTCACTGAACTCTACCCACACACTCACTAGACTCTACCCACACAGTCACTAGACTCTACCCACACACTCACTAGACTCTACCCACACACTCACTAGACTACCCACACACTCACTAGACTCTACCCACACACTCACAAGACTCTACCCACACACTCACTAGACTCTACCCACACACTCACTAGACTACCCACACACTCACTAGACTCTACCCACACACTCACTAGACTCTACCCACACACTCACTAGACTCTACCCACACACTCACTAGACTACCCACACACTCACTAGACTCTACCCACACACTCACTAGACTCTACCCACACACTCACTAGACTTTACCCATATATACTCACTTGACTCTACCCACACAGTCACTAGACTCTACCCACACAGTCACTAGACTCTACCCACACAGTCACTAGACTCTACCCACACACTGACTAGACTCTACCCACACAGTCACTAGACTCTACCCACACAGTCACTAGACTCTACCCACACAGTCACTAGACTCTACCCACACACTCACTAGACTTTACCCATATATACTCACTTGACTCTACCCACACACTGACTAGACTCTACCCACACAGTCACTAGACTCTACCCACACAGTCACTAGACTCTACCCACACAGTCACTAGACTCTACCCACACACTGACTAGACTCTACCCACACAGTCACTAGACTCTACCCACACAGTCACTAGACTCTACCCACACAGTCACTAGACTCTACCCACACACTCACTAGACTTTACCCTTATATACTCACTTGACTCTACCCACACACTGACTAGACTCTACCCACACAGTCACTAGACTCTACCCACACAGTCACAAGACTCTACCCACACAGTCACTAGACTCTACCCACACACTCACTAGACTCTACCCACACAGTCACTAGACTCTACCCACACAGTCACTAGACTCTACCCACACAGTCACTAGACTCTACCCACACACTCACTAGACTTTACCCATATATACTCACTTGACTCTACCCACACACTCACTAGACTCTACCCACACACTCACTGAACTCTACCCACACAGTCACTAGACTCTACCCACACAGTCACTAGACTCTACCCACACACTCACTAGACTCTACCCACACACTCACTAGACTCTACCCATATATACTCACTTGACTCTACCCACACACTCACTAGACTCTACCCACACAGTCACTAGACTCTACCCACACACTCACTAGACTCTACCCACACACTCACTAGACTCTACCCACACACTCACTGAACTCTACCCACACAGTCACTAGACTCTACCCACACACTCACTAGACTCTACCCACAAACTCACTAGACTCTACCCACACACTCACTGAACTCTACCCACACACTCACTAGACTCTACCCACACAGTCACTAGACTCTACCCACACACTCACTAGACTCTACCCACACACTCACTAGACTCTACCCACGCACTCACTGAACTCTACCCACACAGTCACTAGACTCTACCCACACACTCACTAGACTCTACCCACAAACTCACTAGACTCTACCCACACACTCACTGAACTCTACCCACACACTCACTAGACTCTACCCACACAGTCACTAGACTCTACCCACACACTCACTAGACTCTACCCACACACTCACTAGACTACCCACACACTCACTAGACTCTACCCACACACTCACTAGACTCTACCCACACACTCACTAGACTCTACCCACACACTCACTAGACTACCCACACACTCACTAGACTCTACCCACACACTCACTAGACTCTACCCACACACTCACTAGACTCTACCCACACACTCACTAGACTACCCACACACTCACTAGACTCTACCCACACACTCACTAGACTCTACCCACACACTCACTAGACTTTACCCATATATACTCACTTGACTCTACCCACACACTGACTAGACTCTACCCACACAGTCACTAGACTCTACCCACACAGTCACTAGACTCTACCCACACAGTCACTAGACTCTACCCACACACTGACTAGACTCTACCCACACAGTCACTAGACTCTACCCACACAGTCACTAGACTCTACCCACACAGTCACTAGACTCTACCCACACACTCACTAGACTTTACCCATATATACTCACCTGACTCTACCCACACACTGACTAGACTCTACCCACACAGTCACTAGACTCTACCCACACAGTCACTAGACTCTACCCACACAGTCACTAGACTCTACCCACACACTGACTAGACTCTACCCACACAGTCACTAGACTCTACCCACACAGTCACTAGACTCTACCCACACAGTCACTAGACTCTACCCACACACTCACTAGACTTTACCCATATATACTCACTTGACTCTACCCACACACTGACTAGACTCTACCCACACAGTCACTAGACTCTACCCACACAGTCACTAGACTCTACCCACACAGTCACTAGACTCTACCCACACACTGACTAGACTCTACCCACACAGTCACTAGACTCTACCCACACACTCACTAGACTTTACCCATATATACTCACTTGACTATACCCACACAATCACTGAACTCTACCCACACACTGACTAGACTCTACCCACAATGTCACTAGACTCTACCCATATACAGTGGGGCAAAAAAGTATTTAGTCAGCCACCAATTGTGCAAGTTCTCCCACTTAAAAAGATGAGAGAGGGCTGTAATTTTCGTCATAGGTACACTTCAACTATGACAGACAAAATGAGATGAAAAAAAATCCAGAAAATTACATTGTGGGATTTTTTATTTATTTTTATTTTACCCCTTTTTCTCCCCAATTTCATGATATCCAATTGTTTAGTAGCTACTATCTTGTCTCATCTCCACAACTCTCATACGGGCTCGGGAGAGACGAAGGTTGAAAGTCATGCGTCCTCCGATACACAACCCAACCAAGCTGCACTGCTTCTTAACACAGCACAATCCAACCCGGAAGCCAGCCACACCAATGTGTCGGAGGAAACACCTGGCAACCTTGGTTAGCGCCAACTGCGCCAGACCCGCCACAGGAGTCGCTGTACATTGACTCAGTACTGTTACTCCTGTTATATAGTGTTATTACTACCTCGTACCCCTGACTCAGGACTAGTTCTCCTTGTATATAGCCTCATTACTACCTGGTCTCCCTGCACATTGACTCAGGACTAGTTCTCCTTGTTTATAGTCTCATTACTACCTGGTATCCCTGCACATTGACTCAGGACTAGTACTCCTTGTATATAGCCTCATTACTACCTGGTATCCCTGCACATTGACTCAGGACTAGTACTCCTTGTTTATAGCCTCATTACTACCTGGTATCCCTGCACATTGACTCAGGACCAGTACTCATTGTATATAGCCTCCTTATTGTTATTTTTTTGTGTTACTTTTTCCTTTTTTATTTACCTTAAGGAAGCATTGCACAGTAATGTCTACACCTGTTGTATTCGGAGCATGGGACTAATAACATTTATTTTGATTTGATTTAATTTGCTTTGACACTCACAGCCCTGGGTGGTAGGGTAATATGGTAATTTAGTCTCAGACCTGCTGTCTGGAAGAGTGTCACCCCACATTAACCAGCTACACCGTCAGCAAGACACACACACTCATTCACACAGAGAGACACACACACACTCCACAGCAGGCGTCAGTTAGATTTGGCTCTTTTGAAGATGAGCAGAAGTGTGGTAATGTTACAGCCGAGGGCGACAGGCTGCCAACACACACACACACACACACACACACACACAATCACACACAGACACATACACACACACACACACACACACACACACACACACACACACACACACACACACACACACACACTGTGCCTGTCACACCATATCTACCTCTCCTTCTCCCTTTCTCTCTAACCCTTTCTCTTGATTTTGGTCTGAGTTAGCCTACTACCAGGCTATTTCTAGAGAAGTTACTGCTAGCCAGGCTAAGTTACTACCAGGCTATTTCTAGAGAAGTTACTGCTAGCCAGGCTAAGTTACTACCAGGCTATTTCTAGATAAGTTATAGCTAGCCAGGCTAAGTTAGTACCAGGCTATTTCTAGATAAGTTACTGTTAGCCAAGCTAAGTTAGTACCAGGCAATGTCTATATAAGTTACTATTAGACATAGCCTATTACTAACTCAGCCCATCTAACAAAGGATCTCCTAAAGAGTCCTGGAAAAATGCTTCATTTAAAGTTGTGGTTTTCTTTTGAACCTGAAAACTATTATAGTAAGTAGACTAATTTTTGTTGCCCAGATATGACAGGTGTGTGTGTGTGCTTGTGTGTTTGTGTATTGCCCCAGGTCATATCTGTGGTTGGTAGAGCCCAGCGCTGCAGCATGATCCCTCTGCCTTTAATTAACCATATTAACATAAACACTCTCTCTCCCTCTGTCTCTCTCGCCATCTCTCTATCTAAATCTCTCTTTCAGTCCATCTCTCCCCTCCCTCCCTCCCTGCCTCCCTCCCTCCCTTTATCTACTTCCCCATCCCTCTCTTCCTCCCTGTCTTCTTACAATTGTGCTGTTAGATGACCTCAGGCTATCCCGACCAGCTGTATTAAACATGAACTAATCAACCACATACTTTCACACACACACACACAAATGCACACAATGTGCCTGTCACACCACATCTACCTCTCCTTCAACATAGTGTGGTCAGTCGAGTGTTGTTTCTTAGTTCAGATGGAGAGCCTACTATAAAGAGAGATAAGGCTGCTAGGCTGCTATAAAGAGAGATTAAGCTGCTAGTCTACTATAAAGAGAGATTAGGCTGCTAGGATACTATATTATATTGAGATATAAGGCTGCTAGGCAACTATATCTGCAATCCAGGTAGTTTCCCAGTTTCATCTGCTGTACAGAGAGAGTTCTTTTAGTGTTTTAGTTGATTGAAAGACAGAGTTACTTCTCCTTAATGTATAATGATGCCAGATCAGAGTCAGTAGGGATGAGCAGTGATGTTCTCTTGATAAGTGCGTGAATATTGCCATTTTCATGTCAAAATGTAACAAGTGCCTTTGGGTGTCACAGAACATGTATGGAGTTAACGATGGCTGGAGGTACAGCAATAGTAGTAGCCTAACTCAGTAAGAAACAATACTGTTGATTTGATCACAGAGGATATCCTCCTCGCAATCTCCAAAATAAAACAGCCACAGGACAATTTTGTTTCGACGCTGAAACTTTAGAGACATACAGTGGGGCAAAAAAGTATTTAGTCAGCAACCAATTGTGCAAGTTCTCCCACTTAAAAATATGAGAGAGGCCTGTAATTTTCATCATAGGTACACTTCAACTATGACAGACAAAATGAGACGAAAAAAAATCCAGAAAATTACATTGTAGGATTTTTAATGAATTTATTTCCAAATTATGGTGGAAAATAAGTATTTGGTCAATAACAAAAGTTTCTCAATACTTTGTTATATACCCTTTGTTGGCAATAAGGTAGTTTATACATATTTAAAAGCATTACAATACATTCACAGATTTCACAACACACTATGTGCCCTCAGGCCCCTACTCCACCACTACCATACAACCATTTTTGCCATTAATGCAGTTAGTGCTAGTTTGACCACCATAGGGCATATTTGAGAAGCATTTGACTTTTTTTAATATTGGCTGTACTAGGGAATTGAAATCCTTTTTTTGTAAGAACATAGTATTGATTGATTGATTAAGAAATTAAATTAAAATTAATTAAGTTGATTAACTATACGTTCATGTACATACTACCTCAATTGGCCCGACCAACCAGTGCTCCCACACATTGGCTAACCGGGCTATCTGCAATGTGTCCCACCACACACCAACCACTCTTTTTACCCTACTGCTACTCTCTGTTCATCATATATGCATAGTCACTTTAACGATACCTACATGTACAGTGGGGCAAAAAAGTATTTAGTCAGCCACCAATTGTGCAAGATCTCACCACTTAAAAAGATGAGAGAGGCCTGTAATTTTCATCATAGGTATACTTCAACTATGACAGACAAAATTAATTTATTTGCAAATTATGGTGGAAAATAAGTACTTGGTCAATAACAAACGTTTATCTCAATACTTTGTTATATACCCTTTGTTGGGAATGACAGAGGTCAAACGTTTTCTGTAAGTCTTCACAAGGTTTTCACACACTGTTGCTGGTATTTTGGCCCATTCCTCCATGCAGATCTCCTCTAGAGCAGTGATGTTTTGGGGCTGTTGCTGGGCAACACAGACTTTCAACTCCCTCCAAAGATGTTCTATGGGGTTGAGATCTGGAGATTGGCTAGGCCACTCCAGGACCTTGAAATCAAATAAAAATCAAATGAAATGTATTTATATAGCCCTTCGTACATCAGCTGATATCTCAAAGTGCTGTACAGAAACCCAGCCTAAAACCCCAAACAGCAAGCACTGCAGGTGTAGAAGCACGGTGGCTAGGAAAAACTCCCTAGAAAGGCCAAACCCTAGGAAGAAACCTAGAGAGGAACCAGGCTATGTGGGGTGGCCAGTCCTCTTCTGGCTGTGCCGGGTGGATATTATTACAGAACATGGTCAAGATGTTCAAATGTTCATAAATGACCAGCATGGTCCAATAATAATAAGGCAGAACAGTTGAAACTGGAGCAGCAGCACAGCCAGGTGGACTGGGGACAGCAAGGAGTCATCATGTCAGGTAGTCCTGAGGCATGGTCCTAGGGCTCAGGTCCTCCGAGAGAGAGAAAGAAAGAGAGAAAGAGAGAATTAGAGAGAGCACACTTAAATTCACACAGGACACCGAATAGGACAGGAGAAGTACTCCAGATATAACAAACTGACCCTAGCCCCCCGACACATAAACTACTGCAGCATAAATGCTTCTTACGAAGCCACTCCTTCGTTGCCCGGGCGGTGTGTTTGGGATCATTGTCATGCTGAAAGACCCAGCCATGTTTCATCTTTAATGCCCTTGCTGATGGAAAGAGGTTTTCACTCAAAATCTCACAATACATGGCCCCATTCATTCTTTCCTTTACACGGCTCAGTCGTCCTGGTCCCTTTGCAGAAAAACAGCCCCAAAGCATGATGTTTCCACCCCCATGCTTCACAGTAGGTATGATGTTCTTTGGATGCAACTCAGCATTCTTTGTCCTCCAAACACGACGAGTTGAGTTTTTACCAAAAAGGTATATTTTGGTTTCATCTGACCATATGACATTCTCCCAATCTTCTTCTGGATCATCCAAATGCTCTCTAGCAAACTTCAGACGGGCCTGGACATGTACTGGTTTAAGCAGGGGGACACGTCTGGCACTGCAGGATTTGAGTCCCTGGCGGCGTAGTGTGTTACTGATGGTAGGCTTTGTTACTCTGGTCCCAGCTCTCTGCAGGTCATTCACTAGGTCCCCCTGTGTAGTTCTGGGATTTTTTCTCACCGTTCTTGTGATCATTTTGACCCCACGGGGTGAGATCTTGCGTGGAGCCCCAGATCGAGGGAGATTATCAGTGGTCCTAATAATTGCTCCCACAGTTGATTTCTTCAAACCAAGCTGCTAACCTATTGCAGATTCAGTCTTCCTAGCCTGGTGTAGGTCTACAATTTTGTTTCTGGTGTCCTTTGACAGCTCTTTGGTCTTGGCCATAGTGGAGTTTGGAGTGTGACTGTTTGAGGTTGTGGATAGGTGTCTTTTATACTGATAACAAGTTCAAACAGGTGCCATTAATAAAGGTAACGAGTGGAGGACAGAGGAGCCTCTTAAAGAAGAAGTTACATGTCTGTGAGAGCCAGAAATCTTGCTTGTTTGTAGGTGACCAAATACTTATTTTCCACAATAATTTGCAAAAAAATTAATAAAAAATCCTACAATGTGATTTTCTGGAGAAAAAAAAATCTATTTTTTTTCTGTCATAGTTGAAGTGTGCTGAAAATTACAGGCCTCTCTCATCTTTTTAAGTGGGAGAACTTGCACAATTGGTGAATGACTAAATACTTTTTTGCCCCACTGTACATACAACCTCAATAAGCCTGACTAACCGGTGCTTATATATAACCTTGCTACTCTTATTTTCAAATGTCTTTTAACTGCTGTTTTATTTCTTTACTTACCTACACACACACACACACACACACACCTTTTTTTCGCACTATTGGTTAGAGCCTTTAACTTCTTATGGTATAGGGGACGGTTGTGTCCCACATACCCTAGAGAGGTTAACGTCTTATGGTATAGGGGACGGTTGCAGCCCACATATCCTAGAGAGGTTAACTTCTTATGGTATAGGGGACGGTTGCATCCCACATACCCTAGAGAGGTTAAAACTTCTTATGGTATAGGGGACGGTTGCGCCCCACATACCCTAGAGAGGTTAACTTCTTATGGTATAGGAGACGGTTGCGTCCCACGTAACCTAGAGAGGTTAACTTCTTATGGTATAGGGGACGGTTGCGTCCCACATACCCTAGAGAGGTTAACTTCTTATGGTATAGGGGACGGTTGTGTCCCACATACCCTAGAGAGGTTAACTTCTTATGGTATAGGAGACGGTTGCATCCCACATACCCTAGAGAGGTTAACTTCTTATGGTATAGGGGACGGTTGCATCCCACATACCCTAGAGAGGTTTACTTCTTATGGTATTGGAGACGGTTGCATCCCACATACCCTAGAGAGGTTAACTTCTTATGATATAGGGGACGGTTGTGTCCCACATACCCTAGAGAGATTAACTTCTTATGGTATAGGGGACGGTTGCGTCCCACATACCCTAGAGAGATTAACTTCTTATGGTATAGGAGACGGTTGCATCCCACATACCCTAGAGAGGTTAACTTCTTATGGTATAAGGGACGGTTGTGTTCCACATACCCTAGAGAGATTAACTTCATATGGTATAGGGGACGGTTGCGTCCCACATACCCTAGAGAGGTTAACTTCTTATGGTATAGGGGACGGTTGTGTCCCACATACCCTAGAGAGGTTCTTCTTATGGTATAGGGGACGGTTGCATCCCACATACCCTAGAGAGGTTAACTTCTTATGGTATAGGGGACGGTTGTGTCCCACATACCCTAGAGAGGTTAACTTCTTATGGTATAGGGGACGGTTGCAGCCCACATACCCTAGAGAGGTTAACTTCTTATGGTATAGGGGACGGTTGCAGCCCACATATCCTAGAGAGGTTCTTCTTATGGTATAGGGGACGGTTGTGTCCCACATACCCTAGAGAGGTTCACTTCTTATGGTATAGGGGACGGTTGCATCCCACATACCCTAGAGAGGTTTCCTTCTTATGGTATAGGGGACGGTTGCAGCCCACATATCCTAGAGAGGTTCTTCTTATGGTATAGGGGACGGTTGTGTCCCACATACCCTAGAGAGGTTCACTTCTTATGGTATAGGGGACGGTTGCATCCCACATACCCTAGAGAGGTTTACTTCTTATGGTAATAGGGACGTTTGCATCCCACATACCCTAGAGAGGTTAACTTCTTATGATATAGGGGACGGTTGTGTCCCACATACCCTAGAGAGGTTCTTCTTATGGTATAGGGGACGGTTGTGTCCCACATACCCTAGAGAGGTTCACTTCTTATGGTATAGGGGACGGTTGCATCCCACATACCCTAGAGAGGTTAACTTCTTATGGTATAGGGGACGGTTGCGTCCCACATACCCTAGAGAGGTTAACTTCTTATGGTACAGGGAAAATGCAGCGGCAAATAAAATTAAAATGACATAAAATTCAAACTTTCATTAAATCACACATGTAAGATACTCAATGAAAACTACAATCGTTGTGAATCCAGCCAACATGTCCGATTTTAAAAAGGCTTTTCGGTGAAAGCATAAGAAGCTATTATCTGATGATAGCACAACAGTCAACAAAGAGGGTAGCATATTTCAACCCTGCAGGCGCTACACAAAACGTAGAAATAAAATATAAAACATGTATTACCTTTGACGTGCTTCTTTTGTTGGCACTCCAATATGTTCCATAAACATCACAATTGGCCCTTTTGTTCGATTAATTCCTTCCATATATATCCAAATGTCTATTCATAAAGTGCTTTTGATCCAGAAAAAAACAGCTTCCAAAATGTGCAACGTCACTACAAAATATTTCAAAAGTTGCCTATAAACTTTGCCAAAATTTTTCAAACTACTTTTGTAATACAACTTTAGGTATTTTTAAACGTTAATAATCGATCAAATTGTAGACGGGTCTATCTGTGTTCAATACAGCGGCTTGGGATGCCATCTGGGCCGGCAACCTTGCAAGGGTTAACACATTTAAATGTTTGACTCACATCTGCCACGAAGAAGGAGAGCCCCCAGTCCTTGGAAGTGGTCTGCGTCGGTGGCAATGTGTTATCTTCAAAGAGTACGAAAAATGTGTTTAGCCTGTCTGGAAGCAAGACCTCGGTCTCGGCGACTTGGCTGGGTTTCCTTTTGTAGTCCGTGATTGTCTGTAGTCCATGCCACATACGTCTCGTGTCTGAGCCGTTGAATTCTGTTACGTTCCCCAGTTTCTGTGTTGTGGTTTGTGTATTGGTATGTATGTGTGTGTTTCAGGATGGCTTCCTGAAATTCCCCCAAGCAGCTGATTAGTCAGCCCCCATTGTGGGTGTTGCGTTCCCTCTTCCTAGAGGCGTACGTAACAAATTGCGACTCCACTTTGTCTCTATACTGATGTTTGATTGCCTTGCTGAGTGAATAACTACGCTGTTTGTATTCTGCAATATTACCAGTCACCTTGCCATGGTTAAATACGCTGGTTCGCGCTTTCAGTTTCGCGTGAATGCTACCATCTATCCATGGTTTCTGGTTAGGGTAGGTTTTAATAGTCACGGTGGGTACTACATCTCCTATACACTTCCTTATGAACTCAGTCACCATATGAGTCTAGATCATTTTCGCAAGCTACCCGGAACATATCCCAGTCCACGTGATCACAACAATCCTGAAGTGTGGATTCCGATTGGTCAGACCAGCGTTGAAGAGTATGAAGCACAGGCACTTCCTGTTTGAGTTTCTGCCTATAGGATGGGAGGAGCAAGATGGAGTCGTGGTCAGGTTTGCTGAAAGGAGGGCTGGGGAGGGTCTTGTAAGCATTCCGGAAGTTTTAATAGCAATGGTCAAGTCTTTCTAGTGCGAGTAGATGAGTCAATATGGTGATAGAACTTCGGCCACCAAGTCCTGAGATTTGCTTTGTTAAAATTCCCAGCTACAATAAATGCAGCCTCAGCATATGTGGTTTTCAGTTTGCATAAAGTCCAGCAAAGTTCTTTGAGGACCGTCGAGGATTCGGCTTGAGTTGGGATGTAAACGGCCGTGGCGGTGACGGAGGAGAATTCCCTTGGGAGATAATATGGTTGGCATTTAATTGTAAGGTATTCTAGGTCGGGTGAACAAAAGGACTTTAGTTCCTGTATGTTTCTAGAATTACACCACGAATCATTAATCATGAAACGCACCCCTACACCCTTCTGCTTCCCAGAGAGATATTTATTACTGTCTTCAAGATGTACTGAGAATGCTGCCGGCTTTACCAATTCCGACAGACTATCCCGAGGGAGCCATGTTTCCGTGAAACAAAGTATTTTACAGACCCTGGTGTCTCTCTGGAATGAAATCCTTGCGCTAAGCTCATCAACATCGTTATCCAAAGACAAGACTGAACATTAGCGAGTAATATATTCGAAAGCGGTGCGTAGTGCGCGCACCTCCTAAGTCAAACCAGCAGGCAGCCTCGAGTGCATCTCCTCCGCCGACAACGTTTTGGGTCGGCCTCTGGAATAAGTTAAATTGCTCTGTGGAGAGTGAACAAAGGATCTGTTCCAGGGAAGTCATATTACTGGTAGTTCTGGTGAGTTACCGCCGCTCAAACATCCAATAGTTCTTCCCGGCTGTATGTAATGACACAAAACATTTCCTGAGCGAATGTAAAAAATATTACAATTAAAAATAAAAAAAATCCGCAAAGTTTCCTAAGAGCTGGTCTTTATGCTGCAATCTCCGTCGTCGGCACAGTTCTGTGCACTATTTATCAAATCAAATCAAATCAAATTTTATTTGTCACATACACATGGTTAGCAGATGTTAATGCGAGTGTAGCGAAATGCTTTATTACCATAGTAATTCGTAATGGATCTGTCCAGATGTTGATAGAAAACAATGCATTGGGTGGACTCTGTAAGAGTCCATCAAGGGTGCATGGCTTCTTTTGTATTCTTAAAAACTCCAGCACAGAGAAAAGAAAGGAACCTTGAATAATTAAACATGTCGGTAAAATACTGTTAGACTTGGGGATTATGGTCACGGACAGTGCTATTCGCCTGTGTTACACCAAAGGTGAAAGCCCAAGACAATGAACAGCTAAAGTAGGCTACAATGCTGTAAAGTAGGCCTAATAATGCTAAAATAATGCTGAAATAAATCGACTGCTGGTCTTTTCTGAATGCTGCACATTTGTACACTGTGTACCATTTCCAGTGAGACTATTCAAGCCATCGACTCACTGATGGTTGAAGATGATGAGCAATCGGCAAAGTCAATCTGTAATCTGCTGGCATCACCGCATAACATCAACATTACTCTAATCACAGTCAGAAGACAGTTGAAGAAACTTGAGCGGACTTATGGAAAAAACATGTTTTCAAAATGCCTCCAGGGCCGAAAGACAAGTTCCTTACTTTTTCCCCCTTCCACTTTCCTCTTCCATTTTTGTGGTAATGCTGAATCAATTGGTTGTAATTTTGGGTAGAGCAGACATTTCCAAATATGTGTGTTCGCTGCATGTGTGACACAACTCCACCAGACCTATTTATGATATAATTTACAAAGATTAAACTTTTAATCAATTAGTATATTTGAGTTTAACCACAATATTTGTTGTATTATTTGTTCTGTGTTTTCTGGTGGATTAAAATGAAATTGCAACCAACTTTCTATGGCTTGTTTAAAAAAATAATGATATTTTGGGGATTTTTTCGTTTTCAAATAACCGAAAGTGAGTGGTCATAATCTGAATGAAGGGGAAAAGGTCATTCTTGAACACGGGGTGAGACATTCTTAATAATTTACTAGAGAACCAGTTCGGATTTAAGTATAGCTTTTGTATGACTGACGCCTTTAGTGAGAGGTCTAAAGCTTTAATAGTTAATCATTTCTGCCCCGCAAATTCATATTCGTTATATAAATAGACCCATGTGCACCTTTATCAGATGAACCATAACATGCCGGCTAAAGCTATTTAATTCATGAATGCATTTGAAAGATTTTAATGCTGTGATAGTGAATAGCAAAATAATCCTTACATTTCCAAATAAAAATCTGATTTATCAAGACCAGCCCATGCTATGTCATTCACTGATATTTATTCCCATAGTAATTCGTTATGGATTCATTAATATCTTTGAAGTCCCTAAACTCAGCAAGAGTCTATTGTCCTGCTGATAGTTGAAAAAAAATCTCTGCATTTTAAAATAGTATTTGTATAATTATTTTATTAACTGAAGCACAACTATGTTGATGAAGAAATACTGTACACTACATGCTTTACCCGACATTTTGCGGTTTTATGATGTTTGGAGTTAGAAATGTAAAAATGTAGAGTACTTAATTAATACAGGTTGGGGGGATTTTTTTTACGCCGAGCTATCATTTTGTAATGGTTGAAGAGTCTATTGTCCTGCTAATAGCCCATCATCGCTTGTGCAACCATAGGTTTTAGGCCTGCAGTAGGTTCTAATAATCCATGCCTCTGGGAATGTTTAAAAGTCCAAAAGTTATGGGTGGAGTTAGAAATTTGGCTGTCAGAAGTATTAAAATCAACCAATGTCAGCCTTTAAATGCTTTAAAATACTTTGGCCATCAACCAAAAACTCAGCGTCTACCGTGGTAGAAATAGGTTATTAAATTAGTTTTGCTAGGTGTACGCAAAACCATAAGGAAATAGCTAAACTGTGATATGACTAAAGAGTTAATCAGGGTCATTTTTCCACAAGTAGACAGACATTTTCCTTTCCATGGTAGCAAGATATTAACTATTTTTGCTAACTTTCTATAAAAATGTATTGGAGTGAGATATTTCTATCTTTCAGGATATGTATACAGAGTATGTCCACATCCCTGTCAGTCCATTAGTTAGATTTTTTAGTGATCCAATACGTAATATAGTAAGTAAGAAAACACGCATCTGATTATTCATTATGAATAGGACTTACTTCTTGTCTGTGAGAATATCTAACTTTTCTAGCTTTTATATAATTATAATGTTAATAATAATAATCACAGATTGGCTCTCTGAACTCATTAAGAAGGGACTTCTATCTTCAATAATGTTTAAAGGCTTTATTATCCAAATGTTTAAAGTGCATGTGGGCAACAGAAAAATGCATTTCCCTATTTTTAATATTAGTGCTTTCAGGGGGAATGGAAAATTGCGGGTCACTTTGTGAACCATTTGTCATACTATCGGTACATCGAAAATCTCTTGCCAAATATTTTGCAATCTATATGGCACAGCTGTAAATTTCTGGGTCTTTAAATTAAGCTGGTATATATTTGTATTTAGCACAATTTTCTTTAACCAATTTTGGTCTTTAATGCAGCGCCAACAAGTTCCTTACTTTTTTCCCCTTCCACTTGGTAAAGGTTCCAATTGATTAAAAAAATATATATATAGTATATTTGAGTTTAAACACAATATTTGTTGGTTTATTTGTTCTGACTTTTCTGGTAGATTAAATTCAAATTGCAAGCAAAAAGTCAAGGGGTGTGACTACTTTCTGAAGGCACTGTAGGTCAGGGATATGAGTAATCAATGAGGCAGGTGGTTTAACTCAACACTTAACTGTATCCATTCTAGTCAAACAGCAAAGAGAGCGATCAAAAAGCAATGTCGTTGTTAAAAAAATAACGATATTTTGGAGATTATTTCAATTTTCAAAAAACTGAAAGTGAGTGGTTGTAATCTGAATAAAAGGAAATTCTTGAACATGAGGTGAGACATTCTTACTAATTTGTAAACTTAGCCAGTTTGTTATGTAGATTTTTTTCTGTTTTTAGAGGGAGAGAAACAAAAGCCCACCGTACCTATTTTTCGAAAATCGTCAGTCCACATGTAAAGTGAAATTCCCCCATTGTATTTACACAAGTTCTCTCTTAACTCCAGGACCACCGACCGTTTTTTGTTGTTGTTGCCTGATGCAGGACTCTAGTGTCAGAGAAGAGACTCTCAGACTGAAAACGCCTCCATTAATTTAAGAAAAGATAGTCAATTTGTGCCACGGTTTAGACTACCAATAGATCAGCGTTCTAACTCCCCCTTGTGATAGTGTGGTGCACTGACAGAATGACACCATCTACCACTAAAGGTCACAACAGAAGCTCATAACCTTTAACCTCTTTAGGGTATGTGGGACGCTAGTGTCCCATCTGGCCAACATCCACTGAGATTGCAGACCGCCAAATTCAAATACAGAAATACTCATTATAAAAATTCAGAAAACAAAACATATTTTACATAGGTTTAAAGATTAACTTCTTGTTAATCCAACCACGGTGTCAGATTTATGAAATGCTTTTCGGCGAAAGCCTACCTTACGATTATTTGAGAACATAGCCCAGTTGACAAATTATTACAAACAGTAACCAGCCAAGCAGAAGAGTTTCAAA
Organism: Oncorhynchus clarkii lewisi; assembly: GCF_045791955.1. Classification (NCBI taxonomy): domain Eukaryota; kingdom Metazoa; phylum Chordata; class Actinopteri; order Salmoniformes; family Salmonidae; genus Oncorhynchus; species Oncorhynchus clarkii. The sequence goes on from NW_027259343.1 coordinate 25,170, forward strand.
ACTTACCTTACCTTTGATGATATTCATATGGTGGCATTCAGAAGACATTTGTCACGTTCTGACCTTTATTTCCTTTGTTTTGTATTTATTTAGTATGGTCAGGGCGTGAGTTGGGTGGGCAGTCTATGTTTGTTTTTCTATGTTTTGGGGTATTTCTATGTTTCGGCCTAGTATGGTTCTCAATCAGAGGCAGGTGTCATTAGTTGTCTCTGATTGAGAATCATACTTAGGTAGCCTGGGTTTCACTGTGGGTTTGTGGTTGATTGTTCCTGTCTCTGTGTTTTGCACTAGATAGGACTGTTTTTGGTTTTCCACGTTTATTGTTTTGTAGTGTTCATGTTTATCTGTTTTTATTAAACATGAATCAATATAACCACGCTACGTTTTGGTCCGCCTCTACTTCACCACAGGAAAACCCTTACAACATTAATTTACTCAATAAATGTTCCTTTTGTTCGATAAAGTCTCTTTATATCCAAAAATCTCCATTTTGTTTGCACGTTTTCTTCAAAAATCCGCAGTCAAAACAGGCAGACAAAAAAATCAAAATTGTATCCGTAAAGTTCATAGAAACATGTCAAACGATGTTTATATTCAATCCTCAGGTTGTTTTTAGCCTAAATGATCTATAATATTTCAACCAGACATTAACGTTCTCAATATAAAAGGTAAACAAGAAATGCACTCTCTCGGGATTGCGCATGAAAAAGCTCTGTGACACGTCAGGGTCCACTCATTCAGACTGGTCTTACTCCCTCATTTATAAGAATACAAGTCTGAAACAATTTCTAAAGACTGTCATCTAGTGGAAGGCATATATGAGTCCTAAGTCAATGGATACTGTAATGGCATTGAAAAGAAAACTACAAAACCAACAAACAAAAAAATACTTCCTGAATGGATTTTTCTTAGGTTTTCGCCTGCCAATCAGTTATGTTATACTCACAGACATTATTTTAACATTTTTGGAAACTTTAGAGTGGTTTCTATCCAAATCTACCAGTCATATGCATATCATATCTTCTGAAGCACTGTATATGGGTATTTGCCTATGTTTGTGTTGCTTCACAGTCCCTGTGTATTTGTATCTGTTTGTTAAATAAAAATGTACTGCCTGCATCAGTTACTTGATGTGGAATAGAGCTCCATGTAGTCATGGCTCTATGTAGGACTATGTGCCTCCCATAGTCTGTTCTGGACTTGTGACATGTATTGTGGAGTATGCATGGTTGTCCGAGCTGTGGGCCAGCAGACAGCTTGGTGCATTCAACATATCAATACCTCTCATAAAAACAAGTAGTGATGAAGTCAGTCTCTCCTCCACTTTGAGCCAGGAGAGATTGACATGCATATTATCAATATTCGCTCTCTGTGTACATCCAAGGGCCAGCCGTACTGCACTGTTCTGAGCCACTTTCAATTTTCCTTTTTTTGCAGCACCTGACCACACGACTGAACAGGCCCTGTGCCCAAACCAGGGCCTGCCTTGTTAAAGGCTGTGAAAAAGGCACAGCTGCGCTTTATTATGGACAGACTTCTCCCCATCTTAGCTACTGATGTGTCAATAGGTTTTGACCATGACAGTTTACATTCCAGGGTTACTCCAAGCAGTTAGGTCATCTCAAATTGCTCAATTTCCACATAATTTATTACAAGATTTAGTTGACTTTTATGGTTTAATACAATGATTTTTAGGTTTTAGAAATATTTGGGGCTAACGTATTCCTTGCCACCCACTCTGAAACTATCTGCAACTCTTTAAGTGTTGCAATCATTTCCGTCGCTGTAGTAGCTAACGTGTATAGCGTTGAGTCATCCGCACATGTAGACACACTGGCTTTACTCAGTGGCATGTCGTTAGTAAAGCTTGAAAAAAGCAAGGGGCCTAAACAGCTGCCCTGGGGAATTCCTGATTCTACCTGGATTATGTTTGAGAGGCTTCCATTAAAGAACACCCTCTGTGTTCTGTTAGACAGGTAATTCTTTATCCACAATATAGCAGGGGGTGTAAAGCCATAACACATATGTTATTCCAGCAGCAGACTATGATCGATAATGTCAAAAGCCGCTCTGAAGTCTAACAAGACAGCTCCCACAATCTTTTATTCATCAATTTCTCTCAGCCAATCATCATTCATTTGTATAAGTGCTGTGCCTGTTGAATGCCCTTCCCTACAAGCATGCTGAAAGTCTGTTGTCAATTTGTTTACTGTAAAATAGCATTGTATCTGGTCAAACACAATTTTTTACAGACCTTTACTAAGGGTTGGTAACAGGCTGATTGGTCAGCTATTTAAGCCAGTAAAGGGGGCTTTACTATTCTTGGGTAGCGGAATGACTTTATCTTCTCTCCAGGCCTGAGGGCACAAACTTTCTAGTAGGCTTAAAGATGTGGCAAATAGGAGTGACAATAATGTCTGCTGTTATCCTGAGTAATTTTCTCTCCAGCTTGTCAGACCCCAGTGGCTTGTCATTGTTGATAGACAACAATAATTTTTTCACTCCTTCCACACTCACTTTACGGAATTCAAAAATAAAATTATTGTCTTTCATAATTTAGTCCGACATACTTGGATTAGTAGTGTCAGCGTTTGCTGCTGGCATGTTATCCCAAAGTTTGCTTATCTTGCCAATGAAAAAGTTGTTAAAGTAGTTGGCAATATCAGTGGGTTTTGTGATGAATGAGCCATCTGATTCAATGAATGATGGATTTAAGTTGGCTTTTTTTCACAAAATTTAATCTAAGGTGCCAAAAAGCTTTTTACTATATATCATCTTTGTTTCATAGTATAGTTTGTTTTTATTTAGTTTAATTACATGATTTCTTAATTTGCAGTACATTTGCCAATAAGTTGCTAGGCTATAATAGAGAGAGATAATGCTACTAGACTACTATAAAGAGAGATATGGCTGCTAGACTACTATATTATAAAGAGCGATAAGGCTGCTAGTCTACTATAAATAGAGATAAGGACGCTGCTAGGCTATTATAGAGAGAGATAATGCTCCTAGGCTACTATAAAGAGAGATATGGCTGCTAGACTACTATATTATAAAGAGCGATAAGGCTGCTAGTCTACTATAAATAGAGATAAGGACGCTGCTAGGCTACTATATTATATAGAGAGATAAGGCTGCTAGTCTACTATAAATAGAGATAAGGACGCTGCTAGACTACTATATTATATAGAGAGATAAGGCTGCTAGTCTACTATAAATAGAGATAAGGACGCTGCTAGGCTACTATATTATATAGAGAGATAATGCTCCTAGGCTACTAATAAGAGAGATAAGGCTGCTATGCTAACATATTATATAGAGAGTTAAGGCTGCTAGGCTACTATAAATATGACTAAGGCTGCTAGGCTACTATATTATATACATGTAAGTGATTTAGCAGACGCTCTTATTCAGAGCAATTTGCTGTTAATGCATTAAAGTTCACCCAAAAATACTTTGAGGCCCTTTATAACACTTTGTCAGTACCCCAGATAGTTTTTAGGTTTATTGCGTAATTAGATGTAGGTAATAAGCTGATTCTACCCCCTCCTTCCACATAGAAACCCCTTGCAACATCAGCCCTTCATAAATACCTCCCAAACACATCGCTCTAGGCCTCCCATGACCTTCATTTTCTTGTAATGACTTTTGACAGAATTTATCAGCAAACTTATTTCAGTAGGCTAATCTTCACCAATATATTTTGTTATTTTCATATTGGAAGTAGCTTAATGCGAACCGTGAGTCTGTACCTAGTTTGGGATTTCCGAGGTGGGCGTGATTGAAGGATGTAAACAAATTTCTGTTCTCACTCCCTCAGTATTTGTTGCCCTCGTCAAATTTTATTAGATTAATGAATTTCAGATCAAGAACGAAGAGGAAATTGGAGACCTGCCTTATTTTCAGAATGGTACTGTTGTGCTATATCGGTTTGAGCCGGAGTATACTAAGGCTGAGTTGTTCCATTTGGGGGCTGACCAAGAGAAAATAGCTAGAGAGAGACAGGACCAAGCATATGTTAGGAAACACTGGCTCTTCCGAGAATGCACGGTCACTGGTGTTGAAGTTGTGGGAGATGCCTAGGTCTACCAACAGACAGTGAATTTCTCTACTGTTGAGAATGGGACCAGCTTATTCCTATAATGGAGGAGGAATAACATCAGACTGACGATGCAGCAGAAGATGGCGTGTTTTTAACTAAACACTCCAATGTACAGTCACACATCAATCCTCGTGTGTTGGAGTCTTCCTTCAGAATGCCCAGGATCAACTGGAAACCATCTGCCACACCTGATGGTCCAAATGGGAAGCTCTCTGAAGCGTTTTTGCTGAAATTACAGTGGCTTGCGAAAGTATTCACCCACCTCGGCATTTTTCCTATTTTGTTGCCTTACAACCTGGAATTAAAATTGATTTGGGGGGGGGGGGGGGGTGTATCATTTAATGTCCACAACATGCCTACCACTTTGAAGACAAAAAATATTTTCTATTGTGAAACTAACAAGACAAGAAAAACTAACTAACAAGAAAAAACAGAGAACTTGAGCTTGCGTTACTATTCCTTCTACTTTGTAGAGCCAACTTTCACAGCAATTACAGCTGCAAGTCTCTTGGAGTATGTCTCTACAAGCTTGGCACATTTAGCCACTGGGATTTTTGCCCATTCTTCAAGGCAAAACTGCTCCAGCTCCTTCAAGTTGGATGGGTTCCACTGGTGTACAGTAATCTTTAAGTCATACCACAGATTCTCAATTAGATTGAGGTCTGAGATTTGACTAGGCCATTCCAAGACATTTAAATGTCTCCCTTAAACCACTCGAGTGTTGCTTTAGTGGTATGCTTAGGGTCATTGTCCTGCTGGAAGGTGAACCTCCATCCCAGTCTCTAATCTCAGGTTTCCCTCAAGATTTTCCCCGTATTTAGTGCCATCCATCATTCCTTCAATTCTGATCAGTTTCCCAGTCCTTGTTGATGAAAAACATCCCCACATCATGATGCTGCCACCACCATGATTCACGGGGATGGTATTCTCGGGGTGATGAGAGGTGTTGGGTTTGCGCCAGACATCGCGTTTTCCTTGATAGCCAAAAAGCTCAATTTTAGTCTCATCTGACCAGGGTACCTTCTTTCATATATGTGGGTATTCTCCCACATGTCTTTGGCGAACACCAAATATCTTTGCTTATTTTCTTCTTTAAGCAGTGGCTTTTTTCTGGCCACTCTTCCATAAAGCCCTGCTCGGTGGAGTGTACGGCTTAAAGTGGTTCTATGGACAGATACTCCAATCTCTGCTGTGGAGCTTTGCAGCTCCTTCAGGGTTCTCTTTGTTGCCTCTCTGATTAACACCCTCCTTTAGTGGTCCATGAGTTATGGTGGGCGGCCCTCTCTTGGCAGGTTTGTTGTGGTGCCATATTCTTTCCATTTTTTTATAATGGATTTAATAATGCTCCGTGGGGCGTTCAAAGTTTCGGATATTCTTTTATAACCCAACCCTGATCTGTACTTCTCCACAACTTTGTCCCTGACCTGTTTGGAGAGCTCCTTGGTCTTCATGGTGCCACTCGCTTGGTGGTTTTGCAGACTCTGTGGCCTTTCAGAACAGGTGTATATATACTGAGATCATGTGACACTCAAATAGTCCACCTTGTGCTATCTAACTAATTATGTGACTTCTGAAGGTAGTTGGTTGCACCAGATCTTATTTAGGGGCTTCATAGCAAAGGGGATGAAAACATACACACGCACCACTTTTCCGTATTTTTATTGTTTGAATTTTATTAAACAAATATTTTTTTTAAATTAAATTTCACCAATTTGGGTTATTTTGTGTATGTCCATTACCTAAAATCCAAATAAAAATGAATTAAAATTACAGGTTGTAATGCAACCAAATAGGAAAAACGGAGGGGGGTGAATACTTTTGCAAGGCACCCAATTCAGGAAACTAGGCGTAAGTCGTGGGTCACTACTTCTCAGGTGTAACGACGTGCGCTGAGAGTCGAGAAGCAAGTTCAGGGAGTGAGTGTTTTGATAAAATAAATGGAACATAATACAAAACAAGAAACACTAAGAGCGCACAGACTTAACACTGGAACAGAAACAATAATGCTTGGGGAAGGAACGAATCAGGGAGGTGATGGAGTCTGACAACGCGCAGGTGTCCGTGATGATGGTGACAGGTGTGCACCTTAATGAGCAGCCTGGAGACCGGAGAGGTAGCACACGTGACAACAGGACAGCGGTTTGAACGTAAATGTTTTAATTTTTATCCAAATGTGTTTTTTGGCAGAAATGCCTTCTCCAACATGTGAACTTTCATTATTATATATGTTTTTCATGTGCCTTAATAACAAACTTGTATGACATCTGTAAATACGAAAACAATTGTTAAATTACGAGCCTAGTAGGTTTAGCCACAGAAAAAGGAAGCAATCCTTCATGCTAGCCATGACTGGCTGAGATTATGAGTGGGCTGAACATGCTGAGAGATGAGTTTGGATTGGTCTGCCATATAGCATGCTTCTGTCTATTTGACCTGGTCAGTATGTCTAGGTAATCCTGTTTAACGCTGCTTTTTTGATGTACCGTGTACTAAAACTGCATAAGTGTTGCTCTTTCTGGAGAACCGAGCTTTGAAATCAGTGGAATTCGAGTATGATAGCTAAGATTTAGAAAACACCTGTCCCCTGATTACATCTTCAAACTAAGGGCAACCATGGCATCTGACACGAGACGCGTCCATCCATGAATGATGTATAAAGATAAGATAGTCTAGCTAGCCACATTTTCAGATAATCCATGTTTCTAATTATGACAGAAAGAGACATTTGCTTGACTAGCTATAACCTAAGCTGGTTGGTTAGCTACCTGCAGATTCATTCAGGGTTGTAACATCATGAGTTGGGATTGTGGTTAATTGTTTTACATGTCTTTTAAAAGACTCCACCATGCAAGTAACCTTTTTGAGTGCGTTCGTAAATTGAGTCTGGCCATCTACTCTAATTTCAGAGCACTCTTGTCCGAGTGTGCTAGAGTGCAGAAAAACTGATGAACACTCAACACCCGTTGAATATGGCCGGTGTCAATAAACATTGGCAAAAAAAGTGTAATTCAAATGTTACCAGCAGCACAGTTAGTCACTAACGCTTTGGAAAACAGGAAAACAGTCTAACCAGCTCTGCTAGGGGGAGTAAAATGGTCAGAGTATTCTCTCATTATGTGTCTGGAAGTTGCTAGCAAGCTAGCCTTTTATGACTAGGGGGCAGTATTTTCATTTTTGGAAAAATAACGTTCCCGTAGTAGACAGGATATTTTGTCAGGACAAGATGCTAGAATATGCATATAATTGACGGTTTAGGATAGAAAACACTCTAAAGTTTCCAAAACTGTAAAAATATTGTCTGTGAGTATAACAGAACTGATGTTGCAGGCGAAAGCCTGAGAAAAATCCAAACAGGACGGGACTCTTATTTAGAAGGCTCTGCATTCCTATGCGTCCCTATTGAGCAGTGAATGGGCTATAGAACCAGATTCCTTTTTCTATGGCTTCCCTAATGTGTCTAGTGTCACAATACATAGTTTCAGGCTTTTATTTAGAAAAATTAGCCTGAACGTCAACACTGCGTCAGTGGTCAGCTGAAGCTCTCAGAGTGTTTGGTTCGTAAATAGATATTTGAAAAACACCTTGAGGATTGATTATAAACAACATTTGCCATGTTTCTGTCGATATTATGGAGCTAATTTGGAATATTTTTCGGCGTTTTCGTGACTGCAATTTCCGGGAGATTTCTCAGCCAAACATGAAGAACAAACGGATTTATTTCGCCCACAAAAATAATATTTTTGGAAAAAAGGAACATTGGCTATCTAACTGGGAGTCTCGTGAGTGAAAACATCCGAAGCTCATCAAAGGTAAACGATTTAATTTGATTGCTTTTCTGATTTCCGTGACCAAGTTACCTGCTGCTAGCTGGACAAAATGCTATGCTAGGCTATCGATTAACTTACACAAATGCTTGTCTAGCTTTGGCTGTAAAGCATATTTTGAAAATCTGAGATGACAGGGTGATTAACAAAAGGCTAAGCTGTGTCTCAATATATTTCACTTTTGATTTTCATGAATAGGAATATTTTCTAGGAATATTTATGTTCGTTGCGTTATGCTAATTTATGTCAGTCGATGATTACGCTCCCTCATGCGGGATGGGGAGTCACTAGAGGCTAGCCAATGTTAGCCAGTTAGCTTGGATGCTTGACTGCCATTGTGAGGTCCGAACATGCGGATCAACCCAACTCAACGGCCAGAGCGTCTGGTGTGCACTCTGAACATGCCGAGAGCGCCACGTTTGGAATTTACAAACGAACAATCTGACAGCACAGTTGCAGTCACCAACGCTCTGGATAACATAACAGCCTAACCAACGTTGCTAGGGCAAGTAATGTTCAGTGAGCTGTTCTGTCATTTGTGTCTGAAAGTAGCTAGCAAGTTAGCATGGGTGCTTGACTTTTGTTGTTAGTACAGAACACTGAGATCAACCCTTAAAGAGCTGGGTGGGGTTAAGCTTAAAAGGGTGTGAACGCTGCTGAATGGGTGTAGACGAAGAAGAGCTCTCCAACAGTAATAGTAGTAGTAGTATTAGCTCTCCAAAAACAGTACCAAACTCACTTTTGAGACCATTTTCTCAAGTGAGGTTACAAGTTAATCAACTTTCAAAGCAAAATTGATTTCCTATTGTTCCTC
>NW_027259344.1:0-7500 GCF_045791955.1 Oncorhynchus clarkii lewisi
TTCTGTTGGAGGTCTGAAACACCCAACACTCTCGGTGTCGTTGTCGTATGTCCAGACCTACTCTCTGTTACGTAGTGACCTCTGTATTAGTTCTGTTGGAGGTCTGAAACACCCAACACTCTCGGTGTCGTTGTCGTATGTCCAGACCTACTCTCTGTTACGTAGCGACCTCTGTATTAGTTCTGTTGGAGGTCTGAAACACCCAACACTCTCGGTGTCGTTGTCGTATGTCCAGACCTACTCTCTGTTACGTAGCGACCTCTGTATTAGTTCTGTTGGAGGTCTGAAACACCCAACACTCTCGGTGTCGTTGTCGTATGTCCAGACCTACTCTCTGTTACGTAGCGACCTCTGTATTTCATCTGATGCGTATCTATTTTTCTTTTCAAGCACTTTGACATTATTTCTATATTGAAAGGCTCTATAGGTAGCTGAATACAGAGAGAAAAGAAAGAAAATGTTGCAGTTTTAAAGCTAATTTCCTGTAATTATTTATTGCTTATGATATGTTTATATGCTGTGTGGATGGGCCGACCTCCGGGGGGACCCCACCCCCCAAAAATAACAAATATATGGGGGTTGAGGTCACGCACAACTACGACAGTGTCTGTGTGTGTGTGTGTGTGTGTGTGTGTGTGTGTGTGTGTGTGTGTGTGTGTGTGTGTGTGTGTGTGTGTGTGTGTCTCTGTGTCTGTGTCTGTGTCTGTGTCTGTGTCTGTGTCTGTGTCTGTGTCTGTGTCTGTGTCTGTGTGTGTGTGTGTGTTAGCCATAGTGGACCCTCTCCTCCGTTAGCCACCTGCTAAGACACAAAGCTAGCCTTGTGGTTACCACGACTACCTCATCTGCCTTCCCCTCACGCCCCAGCCCAAACACACACACACACACACACACACACACACACACACACACACACACACACACACACACACACACACACACACACACACACACACACACACACATACACCCACACACACCCAGTCGCTCACACAGCCACACTCCAGATCCAGGTTGATCTAGAAATAGATGTTGATTTGGGACGTCTGAAAAAGGGTTCTGAGAACTAGGATATTGCCCAGCGCTGACGCCAACCCATGATGCTCGTCGGCGGAGCGCACTGCTAAAACCGAAACGTGTTTGAACAAGCAGGGACAATACTTGGTGATACAACACGTTGTTTTTAGCCTTCCCCAAACTGTAGTTCTAACCTTAACCAGCCGGAATTAATGTCTAAACTGTTAACGTTTGAGATGTTTCTGTTTTAACTCTGTAACCATGTAGAATTAACCCTGTAACCATCCAGAATCAACCCTGTAACCATGCAGAATTAACCCTGTAACCATGCAGAATTAACCCTGTAACCATCCAGAATTAACCCTGTAACCATCCAGAGCACAAGTGTTATGCTTTTAGGAGGGTGAAAGAAGCCCTACTTTCTGCATCTGACTGCCTGCTCGTCCTGGACAGCTGTATGCTAATGTAAAGCTATCCTGGCTGTCTGGTCTACAGTCAATGCATCTCTTATTCTGGTTACCACTGACACACCACACACACACACACACATCCGCACACACACACACACACACACACACACACACACACACACACACACACACACACACACACACACACACACACACACACACACACACTTCTAGCCAGACTGAAGGCAGATTCAGGGCCAGTATTTTCAGTGATTCTGAGAGTGTAAACCTCAGATTACATGTCAAACAAAACACCAGTTACATCTGATTACAACAACAACTGTAACTGGAATCAGTTACGTTACGAGCAAAAATATTATAATCAGAAAAACAATATAATTATTTCTTGGATGATGTTTGTGGGAGAAACTCCATCATGACCCTGTTTGTTTACTCTGTGGCGTTGAAATCAGCCTTCCACAAAGCAGCAAGTTTAAGTTGGTTCCACTTGGGTGAGTCTGAGCACAAGTCAGAGACCACTATGATGTCAGAGACCACTATGATGTCAGAGACCAGTTTGATGTCAGAGACCACTATGATGTCAGAGACCACTATGATGTCAGAGACCAGTTTGATGTCAGAGACCACTATAATGTCAGAGACCTCAATGATGTCAGAGACAACTATGATGTCAGAGACAACTTTGATGTCAGAGACCACTATGATGTCAGACACCACTATGATGACACACCAAATGAGTTTGATGGATCCTTTTTGTCTTTAAGGGGAGAGTAATCCAAATGTAATCAGATTTGGGTAATCCAAAAGTCACGTTACAGATTACAATATTGGACACTTAACCAGTAACTGGTTTTATTTCACCCTTATTTAACTAGGCAAGTCAGTCAAGAACAAATTCTTATTTTACAATGATGGCCTACCCCGGCCAAACCCTCCCCTAACCCGGACGACGCTGGGCCCAACCCCCCCCCCCTAACCTGGACGAAGCTGGGTCCACCCCCCCTAACCCGGACGACGCTGGGCCCAACCCCTCCCCCCCCTCCCTAACCTGGACGAAGCTGGGCCCACCCCCCCTAACCTGGACGATGCTGGTCCCAACCCCCCTAACCGGACGACGCTGGGCAAACCCCCCTAACTGGACGATGCTGGGCAAACCCCCCTAACCGGACGATGCTGGGCAAACCCCCCTAACCGGACGATGCTGGGCAAACCCCCCTAACCGGATGATGCTGGGCAAACCCCCCTAACCTGGACGATGCTGGGCAAAATCTCCCCCTAACCCGGATGATGCTGGGCAAAACCCCCCTAACCCGGACGATGCTGGGCCAATTGTGTTCCGCCCTATGTAAACGATTTCAATTTAGAAAGTAACCTACAGAACCCAACCCTGCCATCCAGGCTGTGATATGTAAATACTCTCTCAGTGTTCAGCCTTCAGAGTAATTAACAGTTCTCTCTCTCTCTCTCTCTCTCTCTCTCTCTCTCTCTCTCTCTCTCTCTCTCTCTCTCTCTCTCTCTCTTTCTCTCTCTCTCTCGATCCCTCTTCCACTGCCTGCCTCTCTCTTCTTCCGTCTCACACTCTCTCTCCATCTCAGAATAATTATCAGTTCCCAAGATGTGACTCTTCTCAAAGTAGGTGAGAGCAGCTCCATCAGAACCAAACTTTATCTCTCACTCACTTTCTACATCTCTCTCTTTCTCTCTCTCTCTCCTCTATCTGTCTCTCTCTCTCTCTTGCTCTCTCTCTCTCTTGCTCTCTCTCTCTCTCTCCTCTATGTCTCTCTCTCTCTCTTGCTCTCTCTCTCTCTTGCTCTCTCTCTCCTCTCTCTCTCTCTCTCTCTCTCTCTCCTCTATCTCTCTCTCTCTCTCTTGCTCTCTCTCTCTCCTCTCTCTCTCTCTGTCTCTCTCTCTCTCTTGCTCTCTCTCTCCTCTCTCTCTCTGTCTCGCTCTCTCTCTCTCTCTCTCTCTTGCTCTCTCTCTCTCCTCTCTCTCTCTCTGTCTCTCTCTCTCTCTCTATCTCTCTCCCTATTCCTCTTCTCAGTAAATGTAGGTGAGATCAACTCTGTCAACTAGTCCTCAGTCTGGGGAGGGCTATCCTCAAAGCCTCGTCAGAATTACTGCTACAGCACATATCCAACCGAGACAACAGTCAATCATCTCTTTTCTTTCCTCTCCTCACTTTCCTTGCTTTTCCTCTTCTCTCCTCTCCTCTCTTCTCTCCCTCTGCTTTTCCTGTCCTCACTTCTCCTCCCTTCCTCATCCTTTCCTTGTCATGTCCCCTCTGACACTCCACAGACAGAGTGAGTGATACCGTTCCCTCTCCTCTCCTCTCTGACACTCCACAGACAGAGTGAGTGATACAGTTCCCTCTCCTCTCTGACATTCCACAGACAGAGTGAGTGATACAGTTCCCTCTCCTCTCTGACACTCCACAGACAGGGTGAGTGATACCGTTCCATCTCCTCTCTGACACTCCACAGACAGAGTGAGTGATACTGTTCCATCTCCTCTCTGACACTCCACAGACAGGGTGAGTGATACCGTTCCATCTCCTCTCTGACACTCCACAGACAGAGTGAGTGATACCGTTCCCTCTCCTCTCCTCTCTGACACTCCACATACAGAGTGAGTGATACCGTTCCATCTCCTCTCTGACACTCCACAGACAGAGTGAGTGATACCGTTCACCCTCCTCTCTGACACTCCACAGACTGAGTGAGTGATACTGTTCCATCTCCTCTCCTCCATACATTATATAGACTTACTACATGTGCTTCTCAAATGGATCCCTGCACAGTACACTCTGGCCCAGGGTTTGGCCCAAACAGCAAGCAATGCAGGTGGCTAGGAAAAAATCCATAGGAAGGCCAAAACCTAGGAAGAAACCTAGAGAGGAACCAGGGTATGAGGTGGCCAGTCCTCTTCTGGCTGTGCCGGATGGAGATTATAACAGAACATGGCCAAGATGTTCAAATGTTCATAAATGACCAGCAGGGTCAAATAATAATAATCACAGTAGTTGTAGAGGGTGCAGCAAGTCAGCACCTCAGGAGTAAATGTCAGTTGGCTTTTCATTGCCGATCATTAAGAGTATGTCTACCGCTCCTGCTGTCTCTAGAGAGTTGAAAACAGCAGGTCTGGGACAGGTAGCACGTTCGGTGAACAGGTCAGGGTTCCATAGCAGCAGGCAGAACAGTTGAAACTGGAGCAGCAGCACGACCAGATGGACTGGGGACAGTAAGGAGTCATCATGCCAGGTAGTCCTGAGGCATGGTCCTAGGGCTCAGGTCCTCCGAGAGAGAGAAAGAGAGAGAGAAAGAAAGAAAGAAAGAGTGAATTAGAGAGAGCATACTTAAATTCACATAGGACACCGGATAAGACAGGAGAAGTACTCCAGATATAACAGACTGACCCTAGACCCCCGACACATGAACTACTGCAGCATAAATACTGGAGGCTGAGACAGGAGGGGTCAGGAGACACTGTGGCCCCATCCGATGATACCCCCGGACAGGGCCAAACAGGCAGGATATAACCCCACCCACTTTGCCAATGCACAGCCCCCACACCACTAGAGGGATATCTTCAACCACCAACTTACCATCCTGAGACAAGGCCGAGTATAGCCCACAAAGATCTCCGCCACGGCACAACCCAAGGGGGGGCGCCAACCCAGACAGGCAGATCACGTCAGTGACTCAACCCACTCAAGTGACGCACCCCTCCTAGGGACGGCATTGAAGAGCACCAGTAAGCCAGTGACTCAGCACCTGTAATACTGTAATAGGGTTAGAGGCAGAGAATCCTAGTGGAGAGACAGCAAGGGCGGTTCGTTGCTACAGAGCCTTTCCGTTCACCTTCACACTCTTGGGCCAGACAACACTCAATCATATGACCCACTGAAGAGATGAGTCTTCAGTAAAGACTTAAAGGTTGAGACCGAGTCTGCGTCTCTCACATGAGTAGGCAGACCATTCCATAAAAATGGAGCTCTATAGGAGAAAGCCCTCCTCCAGCTTTTTGCTTAGAAATTCTAGGGACAATTAGGAGGCCTGCGTCTTGTGGCCGTAGAGTACGTGTAGGTATGTACGGCAGGACCAAATCAGAGAGATAGGTAGGAGCAAGCCCATGTAATGCTTTGTAGGTTAGCAGTAAAACCTTGAAATCAGCCCGTGCTTTGACAGGAAGCCAGTGTAGGGAGGCTAGCACTGGAGTAATATGATCACATTTTTTGGCTCTAGTCAGGATTCTAGCAGCCGTATTTAGCACTAACTGAAGTTTATTTAGTGCTTTATCTGGGTAGCTGGAAAGTAGAGCGTTGCAGTAGTCTAACCTAGAGGTTAGAAAAACATGGATACATTTTTATGCATCATTTTTGGACAGAAAGTTTCTGATTTATGCAATGTTACATAGATGGAAAAAAGCTGTCCTTGAAACAGTCTTGATATGTTCTTCAAAAGAGAGATCAGGGTCCAGAGTAACGCCGAGGTCCTTCACAGTTTAATTTGAGACGACTGTACAACCATCAAGATTAATTGTCAGATTAAACAGAAGATCTCTTTGTTTCTTGGGACCTAGAACATCTCTGAACAAGCATCTCATCTCTGAACAAGCATCTCCGAGTTTAAAAGTAGAAAGTTTGCAACCATCCACTTCCTTATGTCTGAAACACAGGCTTCCAGTGAGGGCAATTTTGGGGTTTCATTGAAATGTACAGCTGTGTGTCATCCACATAGACGTGAAAGTTAACATTATGAATACTGATATCTTTCCGACAGATAAGATCTAAACCAGGCCAGAACTTGTCCGTGTAGACCAATTAGGGTTTCCAATCTCTCCAAAAGAATGTGGTGATCGATGGTATCAAAAGCAGCACTAAGGTCTAGGAGCACGAGGACAGATGCAGAGCCTCGGTCTGATGCCATTAAAAGGTAATTTACCTCCTTCACAAGTGCAGTCTCAGTGCTATGATGGGGTCTAAAACCAGACTGAAGCACATTGTTTGTCTTCAGGAAGGCAGTGAGTTGTTGCGCAACAGCCTTTTCTAAAAAGTTTGAGAGGAATGGAAGATTCGATATAGGCCGATAGTTTTTTATATTTCCTGGGTCAAGGTTTGGCTTTTTCAAGAGAGGCTTTATTACTGCCACTTTTAGTGAGTTTGGTACACATTCGGTGGATAGAGAGCCGTTTATTATGTTCAACATAGGAGGGCCAAGTACAGGAAGCAGCTCTTTCAGTAGTTTAGTTGGAATAGGGTCCAGTATGCAGCTTGAAGGTTTAGAGGCCATGATTATTTTCATCATTGTGTCAAGAGATATAGTACTAAAACACTTGAGTGTCTCTCTTGATCCTAGGTCCTGGCAGAGTTGTGCAGACTCAGGACAACTGAACTCTGGAGGAATACTCAGATTTAAACAGGAGTCCGTAATTTGCTTTCTAATGATCATGATTTTTTCCTCAAAGAAGTTCATGAATTTATTACTGCTGAATTGAAAGCCATCCTCTCTTGGGAATGCTGCTTTTTAGTTAGCTTTGCGACAGTATCAAAAAGACATTTTGGGTTGTTCTTATTTTCCTCAATTAAATTGGAAAAATAGGTTGATCGATCAGCAGTGAGGGCTCTTCGATACTGCACGGTACTGTCTTTCCAAGCCAGTCGGAAGATTTCCAGTTTGGTGTGGCGCCATTTCCGTTCCAATTTTCTGGAAGATTGCTTCAGGACTCGGGTATTTTCTGTGTACTAGTGAGATAGTTTCTTATGACAAGTGTTTTTATTTGTTAGTAGTGCAACTGCATCTAGGGTATTGCGCAAGGTTAAATTGAGTTCCTCAGTTAGGTGGTTAACTGATTTTTGTCCTCTGACATCCTTGGGTAGACAGAGGGAGTCTGGAAGGGCAGCAAGGAATCTTTGGGTTGTCTGAGAATTTATAGCATGACTTTTGATGCTCCTTGGTTGGGGTCTGAGCAGATTATTTGTTGCGATTGCAAACGTAATAAAATGCTGGTCCGGTAGTCCAGGATTATGAGGAAAAACATTAAGATCCACAACATTTAT
>NW_027259344.1:12500-27500 GCF_045791955.1 Oncorhynchus clarkii lewisi
GGGATATTCTTGCAGAATTTTACATGCAGAGTCTCAATTTGGTGTTTGTCCCATTTTGTGAATTCTTGTTTGGTGAGTGGACCCCAGATCTCACAACCATAAAGGACAATGGGTTCTATTCTATTCTATTCAAGTAGTTTTTTTGCAAGATCCTAATTGGTATGTCAAATTTTATGTTCCTTTTGATGGCATAGAAGGCCCTCCTCTCTTCCCTTGTTCTCTCTGTCAGGAGGACTGGAGAGAGACACAGTTCTCCTCTCTCCCCTCGTTCTCTCTGTCAGGAGGACTGGAGAGAGACACAGTTCTCCTCTCTCCCCTCGTTCTCTCTGTCAGGAGGACTGGAGAGAGACACAGTTCTCCTCTCTCCTCTCTCCCCTCGTTCTCTCTGTCAGGAGGACTGGAGAGAGACACAGTTCTCCTCTCTCCTCTCTCCCCTCGTTCTCTCTGTCAGGAGGACTGGAGAGAGACACAGTTCTCCTCTCTCCCTTCGTTCTCTCTGTCAGGAGGACAGGAGAGAGACACAGTTCTCCTCTCTCCCCTCGTTCTCTCTGTCAGGAGGACTGGAGAGAGACACAGTTCTCCTCTCTTCTCTCATCACCTATTGTCTCATACCACCTCTTCTCTCTTGTCTCTCCTCTTCTCTCTTGTCTCTCCTCTTCTCTCTTGTCTCTCCTCTTATCTCTTGTCTCTCCTCTTCTCTCTTGTCTCTCCTCTTCTCTCTTGTCTCTCCTCTTCTCTCTTGTCTCTCCTCTTCTCTCTTGTCTCTCCTCTTCTCTCTTGTCTCTCCTCTTCTCTCTTGTCTCTCCTCTTCTCTCTTGTCTCTCCTCTTCTCTCTTGTCTCTCCAATCCTCCCCTTCTCTTACCGTCTCTCCTCTTCTCTCTTGTCTCTCCTCTTCTCTCTTGTCTCTCCTCTTCTCTCTTGTCTCTCCTCTTCTCTCTTGTCTCTCCAATCCTCCCCTTCTCTCTCCGTCTCTCCTCTTCTCTCTTGTCTCTCCTCTTCTCTCTTGTCTCTCCTCTTCTCTCTTGTCTCTCCAATCCTCCCCTTCTCTTTCCGTCTCTCCTCTTCTCTCTTGTCTCTCCTCTTCTCTCTTGTCTCTCCTCTTCTCTCTTGTCTCTCCTCTTCTCTCTTGTCTCTCCTCTTCTCTCTTGTCTCTCCAATCCTCCCCTTCTCTTTCCATCTCCTCTTTTCTCTTCCCTTCCCTTTAATACTCCCCATCATACAGCTTTGAGTGTTGTTCAAATTCAGTCATTTCAGTCACGGTTGCATCCCAAATGTCACACTATTCCCTACATAGTATACCACCTGTTCCCTACACAGTATACTAGTTTTGACCAGGGCCCTATTCCCTATATAGTATACCAGTTTTGACCAGGGCCCTATTCCCTATACAGTATACTAGTTTTGACCAGGGCCCTATTCCCTATATAGTATACTAGTTTTGACCAGGGCTCTATTCCCTATATAGTATACCAGTTTTGACCAGGGCCCTATTCCCTATATAGTATACTAGTTTTGACCAGGGCCCTATTCCCTATATAGTATACTA
The DNA here is from genome assembly GCF_045791955.1 of Oncorhynchus clarkii lewisi. Classification (NCBI taxonomy): domain Eukaryota; kingdom Metazoa; phylum Chordata; class Actinopteri; order Salmoniformes; family Salmonidae; genus Oncorhynchus; species Oncorhynchus clarkii. Next base: position 14,048 of record NW_027259344.1, read on the forward strand.
GTTTTGACCAGGGCTCTATTCCCTATATAGTATACCAGTTTTGACCAGGGCAATATTCCCTATATAGTATACTAGTTTTGACCAGGGCTCTATTCCCTATATAGTATACTAGTTTTGACCAGGGCCCTATTCCCTATATAGTATACAGACCAGGCCCTATTCCCTATATAGTACACAGTATATAGGGCCCTATTCCCTATATAGTATACTAGTTTTGACCAGGGCCCTATTCCCTATATAGTATACTAGTTTTGACCAGGGCCCTATTCCCTATATTCCCTTCACAGTATACTAGTTTTGACCAGGGCCCTATTCCCTATATAGTATACTAGTTTTGACCAGGGCCCTATTCCCTACATAGTATACCCGTTTTGACCAGGGCCCTATTCCCTACATAGTATACCCGTTTTGACCCCCTATTCCCTTATAGTATACTAGTTTTGACCAGGGCCCTATTCCCTATATAGTATACTAGTTTTGACCAGGGCCCTATTCCCTACATAGTATACCCGTTTTGACCAGGGCCCTATTCCCTACATAGTATTAGTTTTGACCAGGGCCCTATTCCCTATATAGTATACTAGTTTTGACCAGGGCCCTATTCCCTATATAGTTTTGACCAGGGCCCTATTCCCTATATAGTATACTAGTTTTGACCAGGGCCCTATTCCCTATATAGTATACCACCTATTCCCTACACAGTATACTAGTTTTGACCAGGGCCCTATTCCCTACACAGTATACTAGTTTTGACCAGGGCCCTATTCCCTATATAGTATACCCCTATTCCCAGTATACTAGTTTTGACCAGTATACCACCTATTCCCTACACAGTATACTAGTTTTGACCAGGGCCCTATTCCCTACACAGTATACTAGTTTTGACCAGGGCCCTATTCCCTATATAGTATACTAGTTTTGACCAGGGCCCTATTCCCTATATAGTATACTAGTTTTGACCAGGGCCCTATTCCCTATATTGTATACCAGTTTTGACCAGGGCCCTATTCCCTTCACAGTATACTAGTTTTGACCAGGGCCCTATTCCCTATATAGTATACTAGTTTTGACCAGGGCCCTATTCCCTACATAGTATACCCGTTTTGACCAGGGCCCTATTCCCTACATAGTATACCCGTTTTGACCAGGGCCCTATTCCCTATAGGGTATACCCGTTTTGACCAGGGCCCTATTCCCTATATAGTATACTAGTTTTGACCAGGGCCCTATTCCCTATATAGTATACTAGTTTTGACCAGGGCCCTATTCCCAGTATACTAGTTTTGACCAGGGCCCTATTCCCTATATAGTATACTAGTTTTATATAGTATAGTTTTGACCAGGGCCCTATTCCCTATATAGTATACCACCTATTCCCTACACAGTATACTAGTTTTGACCAGGGCCCTATTCCCTACAGTATACTAGTTTTGACCAGGGCCCTATTCCCTATATAGTATACTAGTTTTGACCAGGGCCCTATTCCCTATATAGTATACTAGTTTTGACCAGGGCCCTATTCCCTATATTGTATACAAGTTTTGACCAGGGCCCTATTCCCTTCACAGTATACTAGTTTTGACCAGGGCCCTATTCCCTATATAGTATACTAGTTTTGACCAGGGCCCTATTCCCTACATAGTATACCCGTTTTGACCAGGGCCCTATTCCCTACATAGTATACCCGTTTTGACCAGGGCCCTATTCCCTATAGGGTATACCCGTTTTGACCAGGGCCCTACCTATATAGTATACTAGTTTTGACCAGGGCCCTATTCCCTATATAGTATACTAGTTTTGACCAGGGCCCTATTCCCTATATAGTATACCACCTATTCCCTACACAGTATACTAGTTTTGACCAGGGCCCTATTCCCTACACAGTATACTAGTTTTGACCAGGGCCCTATTCCCTATATAGTATACTAGTTTTGACCAGGGCCCTATTCCCTATATAGTATACTAGTTTTGACCAGGGCCCTATTCCCTATATTGTATACCAGTTTTGACCAGGGCCCTATTCCCTTCACAGTATACTAGTTTTGACCAGGGCCCTATTCCCTATATAGTATACTAGTTTTGACCAGGGCCCTATTCCCTACATAGTATACCCGTTTTGACCAGGGCCCTATTCCCTACATAGTATACCCGTTTTGACCAGGGCCCTATTCCCTACATAGTATACCCGTTTTGACCAGGGCCCTATTCCCTACATAGTATACTAGTTTTGACCAGGGCCCTATTCCCTATATAGAGCGAAGGACAGAGAGGCTATTCAGTCGATCTAATTGAGAAGAGGTGAGATTCAGTGTTTCCCCTATACGGCTTTAGAACACCTGAGGTGGGATACCAAAGGCTTCCTGAAGAGCTGCTGAAGCACAGGCCTACTGGGATTTTAGTCAGTACATTTTTTTTGTATAAATAACAACTTTTTGTTTTTGTGTGTGTGGAAGAATATGTTTGTTTTCTATTTAATTCAGTGGCATCATATCTTCCTCTAGGGAGAAAAACAAAATGAAGTCTCTGATCCTCACAATGTTGACCTATAAATATGTTGAATAGGCTGTTTTGCGTTTTGCCAGCGCCATGGCCAATTTGACATTGTAAAGCAGGTAATTCATTAATACACACATTGTAAAGCAGGTAATTCATTAATACACACATTGTAAAGCAGGCAATTCATTAATACACACATTGTAAAGCAGGCAATTCATTAATACACACATTGTAAAGCAGGCAATTCATTAATACACACATTGTAAAGCAGGCAATTCATTAATACACACATTGTAAAGCAGGCAATTCATTAATACACACATTGTAAAGCAGGCAATTCATTAATACACACATTGTAAAGCAGGCAATTCATTAATACACACATTGTAAAGCAGGCAATTCATTAATACACACATTGTAAAGCAGGCAATTCATTAATACACACATTGTAAAGCAGGCAATTCATTAATACACACATTGTAAAGCAGGCAATTCATTAATACACACATTGTAAAGCAGGCAATTCATTAATACACACATTGAGGAAAGTAGGGCAATAAATAGATGGGTAATTACTGATCAACTGATGTGTTGTATTGGTAGGTGAATACTCCTGCTGAAAGAAATCACATGATCCAACTAAACACATGCAGTGTTTAGACAAGACAAAAAAGCACTGGTCAGCATCTTATACAGAATCTTCACAAGTGTACTATTCTCTCTTCCTCTTCCTCTCTCTCTCTCTCTCTCTCTCTCTGTCTCTCTTCCTCTCTTCCTCTCTGTCTCTCTTCCTCTCTTCCTCTCTGTCTCTCTTCCTCTCTTCCTCTCTCTCTCTCTTCCTCTCTCCTCTCTCTTCCTCTCTCTCTCTCTCTCTCTCTCTGTCTCTCTCTCTCCTCTCTCTTCCTCTCTCTCTCTCTCTGTCTCTCTCTCTCTCTCTCTCTCTCTCTCTCTCTTCCTCTCTCGTGGAACAGCTTTATCTCCGCGCGCATCGTCAGCATCAGTTTGAAGTCAAATTTGACAGCGGCTTTCTCGCGCAGATCCTCGCGAGGTTCCTGTTTTAACGGTCGTCTTTTCTCGAGCCAGCTCGGATTTTGAAATCGGTAAGGCACCAACTGTTATTTTCAAAATGTGTATTTTCTCTTGTTCAATTCGTTCACTTCTGAGAGATGACCTCGATAGCTAAGTCTAGATCTGCGTGTTTGATGTAAACCGAGTCTCTCTTATTCTCTCTTTTCTGTCAGTTCATTCAGGACCTCGAGGTCGGGCAGGAAGGAGGGAGTGAGAGGGACATTATAGCGCTCGGCTGTTTCTAACTTGGGTGAAGAAAGATAAAGAAAACTCCTTGGGATTCTCCATACACTGAGGATTTATCCGGATATTACGGTGAGTTGGCTGAATATTTACTCTTACCTTTTGTGTCAACTGTCAAAAAAATAAATAAATCGTTTTTTTTTTGTCGATTTTGACAAGAGCGCCAGTGGGTTACATTGTATCAGGTGTAGGAGACTGGGTAGTAGACTGTGCCATGATGCCACTATAAGTGGTTTGATTATTTCATAGGTCCCCTATGTGCTTCTGAGTGTGTAGCCTTATGTATGGTAATGATAAGGGGAAAGGCGTTATTCATTACAGACGGTACCTTTTCCCACGCTCGACCAGGTTAAGAAAGTCATGTGTGTGCGCGTGCGTGCCTCGTGCGCATTCCACATTGCCTAATTTGGAGGATATGTGATATATCTGTAGAGAGGGATGTGGATAGAGGGGAGAGAAGACGGCAGAGTGTGTCAGGGAGAAAGAGGGGATGAAGTGAGAGGAGAAGATTTGTGTTTGTGGGGGGAGGTGAGGATGGGGTAGGGAGGGAGGGAGGGAGTGAAGCAGGAGAGGAACGCTTTAGACACTCGCGCTATTTCGCTGCTTCTGTATTTTTTGAAAGACACGAAACTGATCCGTCTCAGTAGAATGTAACAGAGGAACAATATCACAGAGTGGAACCATCGGTGCTGGAGACACATTGACACGGCAGTACAGTAGCCTTTTAACATAACCTACAGACAGAGGCATAAAGTAAAGCAAACAACACAATACAATACAATACAATACAATACAATTCAAGACAATACAAGACAAGACAATACAATATATTGCAATACAATTCAATACAATATAATAAAATACAATACATCACAATACATCACAATACAATTCAATACAATTCAATACAATACAACACGACACGACATGATATAATATAATATCATACAATACAATACAATACAATATATTGCAATACAATTCAATACAATAAAATGCAATATAATAAAATACAATACACTACAATACATTGCAATACAATAAAATACAATACAATATATTACAGTACAGTATATTGAAATACAATACAAAACAATACAATACAATATTTTACAGCACAATATATTGGAATACAATACAATATAACACAATACAATATAATGCAATACAATATAATACAACACAATAAAATAAAATACATCACAATAGGATAAAATGAAATACAATAAAATACAATGTAATTCAATACATTACAATGCAATTCAATACAATACAATACAATACAATATTTTGAAATACAATACAATACAATACAATTCAATACAATACAATACAATACAATATTTTGAAATACAATACAATACAATTCAATACAATACAATACAATACAATGTATTGAAATACATTACAATACAATACAATATAATACAATACAATAAAATACAGTACAGTACAATACAATAAAATACAGTACAGTACAATACAATACAATATAATACAATCAAATACAGTACAGTGCAATACAATACAATATATTGAAATACAATACAATACAATATAATACAATACAATAAAATACAGTACAGTACAATACAATATAATACAATACAATAAAATACAATACAGTACAATACAATACAATAGACAATATAAAACAACACAAACCTGAGGATACTGAGCTGAGAATGAGACATTTGTATTCCACATTTGAACTGTCATATTTATATACATGATGTCATTGTGCTACTGTTAAACTATAGTTCAATTCCACGACTCAAAACATTCGGCAGTGATATTCAATTCTATCACCACGTGAATGTTTTCCCCGACAAGACATTAATAGCATCCCGAATGGCACCCTATTCCCTATTTAGTGCACTACTTCTGATCAGGGGTTATAGGGCTCTGGTCTACAGTAGTGCACTACATAGGGAATAAAGGTGCAATTTGGGATGCTACATGGTAACGATGAATCCTGTGAGACTGTGTGGGGAGTCATTAGGTGTCTTTATCGTTGTGTTGATCTATTGCGTGTGTGTGTGTGTGTGTGTGTGTGTGTGTGTGTGTGTGCGTGTGTGTGTGTGTGTCTTAACAGACAGTACAACTCCTAATGCGATAGACCTTAGATTGCCTGTGGTTACAGTAGAACATCATTAAGGTAAATGGTACCAGTAGTTACAGTAGCACATCATTAAGGTAAATGGTACCAGTAGTTTCAGGTAAATGGTACCAGTAGTTACAGTAGAACAGCATTAAGGTAAATGGTACCAGTAGTTACAGGTAAATGGTACCAGTAGTTACAGTAGAACATCATTAAGGTAAATGGTACCAGTAGTTACAGTAGAACATCATTAAGGTAAATGGTACCAGTAGTTACAGTAGAACATCATTAAGGTAAATGGTATCAGTAGTTACAGTAGAACATCATTAAGGTAAATGGTACCAGTAGTTACAGGTAAATGGTACCAGTAGTTTCAGGTAAATGGTACCAGTAGTTTCAGGTAAATGGTACCAGTAGTTACAGGTAAATGGTACCAGTAGTTTCAGGTAAATGGTACCAGTAGTTACAGTAGAACATCATTAAGGTAAATGGTACCAAAAGTTACAGGTAAATGGTACCAGTAGTTACATTAGAACATCATTAAGGTAAATGGTACCAGTAGTTTCAGGTAAATGGTACCAGTAGTTACAGTAGAACATCATTAAGGTAAATGGTACCAGTAGTTACAGGTAAATGGTACCAGTAGTTACAGGTAAATGGTACCAGTAGTTACAGGTAAATGGTACCAGTAGTTTCAGGTAAATGGTACCAGTAGTTACAGGTAAATGGTACCAGTAGTTATAGTAGAACATCATTAAGGTAAATGGTACCAGTAGTTACAGTAGAACATCATTAAGGTAAATGGTACCAGTAGTTACAGTAGAACATCATTAAGGTAAATGGTACCAGTAGTTACAGTAGAACATCATTAAGGTAAATGGTACCAGTAGTAACAGGTACATGGTACCAGTAGTTACAGGTAAATGGTACCAGTAGTTACAGTAGAACATCATTAAGGTAAATGGTACCAGTAGTTACAGGTAAATGGTACCAGTAGTTACAGTAGAACATCATTAAGGTAAATGGTACCAGTAGTTTCAGGTAAATGGTACCAGTAGTTACAGTAGAACATCATTAAGGTAAATGGTACCAGTAGTTTCAGGTAAATGGTACCAGTAGTTACAGGTAAATGGTACCAGTAGTTACAGGTAAATGGTACCAGTAGTTACAGGTAAATGGTACCAGTAGTTACAGGTAAATGGTACCAGTAGTTACAGGTAAATGGTACCAGTAGTTACAGTAGAACATAATTAAGGTAAATGGTACCAGTAGTTACAGTAGAACATCATTAAGGTAAATGGTACCAGTAGTTACAGTAGAACATCATTAAGGTAAATTGTACCAGTAGTTACAGTAGAACATCATTAAGGTAAATGGTACCAGTAGTTACAGGTAAATGGTACCAGTAGTTACAGGTAAATGGTACCAGTAGTTACAGTAGAACATCATTAAGGTAAATGGTACCAGTAGTTACAGGTAAATGGTACCAGTAGTTACAGTAGAACATCATTAAGGTAAATGGTACCAGTAGTTTCAGGTAAATGGTACCAGTAGTTACAGTAGAACATCATTAAGGTAAATGGTACCAGTAGTTTCAGGTAAATGGTACCAGTAGTTACAGGTAAATGGTACCAGTAGTTACAGGTAAATGGTACCAGTAGTTACAGGTAAATGGTACCAGTAGTTACAGGTAAATGGTACCAGTAGTTACAGTAGAACATCATTAAGGTAAATGGTACCAGTAGTTTCAGGTAAATGGTACCAGTAGTTACAGTAGAACATCATTAAGGTAAATGGTACCAGTTACACAGCAGTAGAGTGAGAAACTAACATGGACACTTGGATGTGTCTGAAATGACACCCACTCTGCGGACCCTGTTCAAATGTAGTGCATTATGGATTCGGGGGCCATTTTGAATGCACACTTGGTGTCCGAAATGTGATCTTATAGTCAGATTTTAGCGATAGTTTAGTGCTTCTAGTGTTTTAAAGGCAGGATACAGAGCTTGTTAATGAATGTGTACTGTTGTGTGTGGGGGAAGTCATTTAAGAAGTTGTCACATAGACTTGTGTACTAGAGACATCACTGCTTATTTAGTCTGACGTGATGGAGAGAGGAGAGGCACTGAGAAGAGAGAGAGAGAGAGAGAGAGAAATAGAGAGAGAGAGTGAGAGACAGAGAGAGATAGAGAGAGAGAGACAGAGAGTGAGAGAGAGACAGAGAGAGACAGAGAGAGAGAGAGACCTCACTTGCTTTGGCAATGTTAACACGTTTCCCATGCCAATAAGGCCCCTTGAATTGAATTGAGAGACAGAGAGAGAGAGAGAGAGAGACAGAGAGAGAGAGAGAGAGAGACAGAGAGAGAGAGAGAGAGAGACAGAGAGAGAGAGAGAGAGAGAGAGAGAGAGAGAGATTATATATTATATTATTAACAAAATGTTGTGAGTGTAATGTTTACTGTTATTTTCTGATTGTTTATTATCTATTTCACTTGCCTTGGCAATGTGAACATGTTTCCCACGCCAACAAAGCCCCTTGAATTGAATTGAGAGAGAGAGACAACTGTGCATGTGTGTATGTGTGAGAGAGAGAGGGAGAGAGAGAGAGAGAGTGAGAGAGAGGAAGATTATGCCAACTCAAAGCACAAGAGGGATGAACACCAGTGTTAGCAGTTTTTTTGCATTGCATATTTATTCCTATATTTATTTATATATTTCATAAGTATTTATATATTTCCTGTCTTGACGTTTCACTGATAGTCTCTTTCTCCCCAGCTTTGACAGAGCTGCCACTAGAACTGTGTTTATACACTACACCAACGTGTGTGTGTGTGTGTGTGTGTCTCTGTGTGTCTGTGTCTCTGTGTGTGTGTGTGTGTGTGTGTGTGTGTGTGTGTGTGTGTGTGTGTGTGTGTGTGTGTGTGTGTGTGTGTGTGTGTGTGTGTGTGTCTGTGTCTGTATCTGTGTCTGTCTGTGTCTGTCTGTGTGTGTGTCTGTGTCTGTGTCTGTGTGTGTGTGTGTGTCTGTGTCTGTGTGTGTGTGATGAATGGACCTACATGGACTTCTGGAAAGACTGTTTAACAGTCTATTGTAGCAGTACAGAACATGACAGTGTGCTGTTGTGACAATCTGAAGCTCTTAGTTGAGTTCCTGTTAGGGAGACGGATGTTGGCGAGTCGTCACACTATTAAGAACCTGACAGCTACTGAAACGATGCCGGCAGCATTCAAAGTGTTCACAGACTCCACTGTGTGACAGATTGTTAGTTTTTCTGGGTTCACACACACACAGGCAGCTAATTATGCAAATACACAGACACACACACACACACACACACACACACACACACACACACACACACACACACACACACACACACACACACACACACACACACACACACACACACACACACACACACCTAATCACTCACACATACAACTGTACATACACACACACACACACACACCTAATCACTCACACATACAACTGTACATGCACACACACACACACCTAATCACTCACACATACAACTGTACATACACACACACACACACACACACACACCTAATCACTCACACATACAACTGTACATACACACACACACACACACACACACCTAACCACTCACACATACAACTGTACACACACACACACACCTAATCACACACACACACACACACACACACACACACACACACACACACACCTAATCACTCACACATACAACTGTACATACACACACACACACACACACACACACACACACACACACACACACACACACACACACACACACACACACACCTAATCAATCACACATACAACTGTACACACACACACACACACACACACACACACACACACACACACACACACACACACACACACACACACACACACACACACACACACACACACACACACACATAACCACTCACACATACAACTGTAAATACAAACACACATACACACACCTAACCACTCATACATACAACTGTACACACACACACACCTGTACACACACACACACACACCTAATCACTCACACATACAACTGTAGATACACACACACACCTAACCACTCATACACACACCTGTACACACCTGTACACACCTATACACACACACACACACACAAACAAACACACACACACCTAATCATGTAAATGCAATGATAGACCTACTTGCGCAAACATTGTTATACACACACACACACACACACACACACATATACAGCTCCTCATTGTTAAACTGGGACAGTCCTAGCGAGCTCTTCCCCCTTGAGACTAGGGTAATGAGCTTGATGTTAGTTAGGAAGATCTGAACCCCAAACACACCTCTTAAATCGGATTCATCGCTAAATTAAATAATTATCTGCATGAAAAACGCAATCGTCAATTCTCTCTCTCTCTCTCTCTCTCTCTCTCTCTCTCTCTCTCTCTGTCTCTGTCTCTGTCTCTCTCTCTCTCTCTCTCTCACACACTTTATTTTTTAAATTTAGTTTTCATTTAGTTTCTACACAATTAAACAAATTCAACATTTAGACATGCATAAATCCACAAGACTCGACATGACTAGGCAAGGACTTACACTCACAGGACAGCATGACAGAAACGTTCCTCAGGGATGTAGGTCCATGCTAACGCGATGGCATCATGAAGTTACTGCAGATTGTACGGCGGTACAACAGCGATACCAGCCTGTACCGTTGATACCAGGCAGGATGGGTCCATGCTGCTTTACGTCTCATGCTGCTTACGACTCATGCTGCTTATGACTCATGCTGCTTTACGACTCATGCTGCTTTACGACTCATGCTGCTTTACGTCTCATGCTGCTTACGACTCATGCTGCTTATGACTCATGCTGCTTACAACTCATGCTGCTTATGACTCATGCTGCTTTACGACTCATGCTGCTGTACGACTCATGCTGCTCTATGACTCATGCTGCTCTACGACTCATGCTGCTCTACGACTCATGCTGCTCTACGACTCATGCTGCTCTACGACTCATGCTGCTCTACGACTCATGCTGCTTTACGACTCATGCTGCTTTACGACTCATGCTGCTTATGACTCATGCTGCTTTACGACTCATGCTGCTCTACGACTCATGCTGCTCTACGACTCATGCTGCTTTACGACTCATGCTGCTTTACGACTCATGCTGCTTATGACTCATGCTGCTTACGACTCATGCTGCTTTACGACTCATGCTGCTCTACGACTCATGCTGCTTTACGACTCATGCTGCTTTACGACTCATGCTGCTTATGACTCATGCTGCTTACGACTCATGCTGCTTTATGACTCATGCTGCTCTACGACTCGTGCTGCTCTACGACTCATGCTGCTCTACGACTCATGCTGCTCTACGACTCATGCTGCTTACGACTCATGCTGCTTTATGACTCATGCTGCTTTATGACTCATGCTGCTTTACGACTCATGCTGCTCTACAACTCATGCCGCTTACAACTCATGCTGCATTACGACTCATGCTGCTTTACGACTCATGCTGCTTACGACTCATGCTGCTTCACTCAGACCCACATGTTGTCATCCTACCAGTCCTTCTATTCCACATCACTCAGACCCACATGTTGTCATCCTACCAGTCCTTCTATTCCACATCACTCAGACCCACATGTTGTCATCCTACCAGTCCTTCTATTCCACATCACTCAGACCCACATGTTGTCATTCTACCAGTCCTTCTATTCCACATCAGACCCACATGTTGTCATCCTACCAGTCCTTCTATTCCACATCACTCAGACCCACATGTTGTCATCCTACCAGTCCTTCTATTCCACATCAGACCCACATGTTGTCATCCTACCAGTCCTTCTATTCCACATCACTCAGACCCACATGTTGTCATCCTACCAGTCCTTCTATTCCACATCACTCAGACCCACATGTTGTCATCCTACCAGTCCTTCTATTCCACATCACTCAGACCCACATGTTGTCATCCTACCAGTCCTTCTATTCCACATCAGACCCACATGTTGTCATCCTACCAGTCCTTCTATTCCACATCACTCAGTCCCACATGTTGTCATCCTACCAGTCCTTCTATTCCACATCACTCAGACCCACATGTTGTCATCCTACCAGTCCTTCTATTCCACATCACTCAGACCCACATGTTGTCATCCTACCAGTCCTTCTATTCCACATCAGACCCACATGTTGTCATCCTACCAGTTCTTCTATTCCACATCACTCAGACCCACATGTTGTCATCCTACCAGTCCTTCTATTCCACATCAGACCCACATGTTGTCATCTTACCAGTTCTTCTATTCCACATCACTCAGACCCACATGTTGTCATCTTACCAGTCCTTCTATTCCACATCACTTAGACCCACATGTTGTCATCCTACCAGTCCTTCTATTCCACATCACTCAGACCCACATGTTGTCATCCTACCAGTCCTTCTATTCCACATCACTCAGACCCACATGTTGTCATCCTACCAGTCCTTCTATTCCACATCACTCAGACCCACATGTTGTCATCCTACCAGTCCTTCTATTCCACATCACTCAAACCCACATGTTGTCATCCTACCAGTCCTTCTATTCCACATCAGACCCACATGTTGTCATCCTACCAGTCCTTCTATTCCACATCAGACCCACATGTTGTCATCCTACCAGTCCTTCTATTCCACATTAGACCCACATGTTGTCATCCTACCAATCCTTCTATTCCACATCACTCAGACCCACATGTCGCCATCCTATCAGTCCTTCTATTCCACATCACATCAGACCCACATGTTGCCATCCTACCAGTCCTTCTATTCCACATCAGACCCACATGTTGTCATCCTACCAGTCCTTCTATTCCACATCACTCAGACCCACATGTTGCCACCTTATCAGTCAGACAGAATGTTTGTTCAATGTTCAGTTTAATTTATGATATTGTTTCCTATTTATTATCATAATCAATAGCCATTGGTTTCGGCCATTGATTGTTTACAATGCGTGTACGACTCTGCCTCATAGGGCTTCAGATGGTTGTTTCTGTCAGATTGTCTTCAATATTTAACAAATAATACATTTTATTTCTTCCATTTTCTTAAACCCACAGAGTATCATTTGACTTCCAGTATTTAAGTAATAGCTTCTTCAATATAAGCGACAGAATGAATTTTGTCCAACCCGTCAGGGATCTCACGGCACCCTCATATGAAATACGACAGACGGATTAACAGTAAACTGACGTTGTAATGCTTCTGACAGACAGGTTTCTAACCCTTCACTGTTGGAGTTATAACACTCCCAGAAGGCATGAATTATTGAGTCATTGTTAGCACACTGAAGACATGACTCTGCCGTTGTGCGGTGGAATTTGTGAATTTTGTCTCTTGTATAATAAATAATACATTAGTTTATATTGGACTAAGCGTACATTTTCGTTAACTGTTAACCGCTATTTCGTTAGTTATGTTCCAACACACTTGCATTGCTCTCTCAATCTATCTATCTATCTATCTATCTATCTATCTATCTATCTATCT
>NW_027259344.1:32500-33908 GCF_045791955.1 Oncorhynchus clarkii lewisi
GGAGACAGGAGAGGAAAGGTAGGAGGCAGGAGGAGAGGAAAAGTAGGAGACAGGAGGAGAGGAAAAGTAGGAGACAGGAGGAGAGGAAAAGTAGGAGACAGGAGAGGAAAGGTAGGAGACAGGAGGAGAGGAAAGGTAGTAGACAGGAGAGGAAAAGTAGGAGACAGGAGAGGAAAGGTAGGAGACAGGAGGAGAGGAAATGTAGGAGTCAGGAGGAGAGGAAAAGTAGGAGACAGGAGAGGAAAAGTAGGAGACAGAAGGAGAGGAAAGGTAGGAGACAGGAGGAGAGGAAAGGTAGGAGACAGGAGGAGAGCAAAGGTAGGAGACAGGAGAGAAAAGGTAGGAGACAGGAGGACAGGAAAAGTAGGAGACAGGAGGAGAGGAAAAGTAGGAGACAGAAGAGGAAAGGTAGGAGGCAGGAGGAGAGGAAAAGTAGGAGACAGGAGGAGAGGAAAAGTAGGAGACAGGAGGAGAGGAAAAGTAGGAGACAGGAGAGGAAAGGTAGGAGACAGGAGGAGAGGAAAGGTAGTAGACAGGAGAGGAAAAGTAGGAGACAGGAGAGGAAAGGTAGGAGACAGGAGGAGAGGAAATGTAGGAGTCAGGAGGAGAGGAAAAGTAGGAGACAGGAGAGGAAAAGTAGGAGACAGAAGGAGAGGAAAGGTAGGAGACAGGAGGAGAGGAAAGGTAGGAGACAGGAGAGGAAAGGTAGGAGGCAGGAGGAGAGGAAAAGTAGGAGGCAGGAGGAGAGGAAAAGTAGGAGACAGGAGGAGAGGAAAAGTAGGAGACAGGAGGAGAGGAAAGGTAGGAGTCAGGAGGAGAGGAAAAGTAGGAGACAGGAGGAGAGGAAAGGTAGGAGACAGGAGGAGAGGAAAAGTAGGAGACAGGAGAGGAAAAGTAGGAGACAGGAGGAGAGGAAAGGTAGGAGACTGGAGGAGAGCAAAGGTAGGAGACAGGAGAGAAAAGGTAGGAGACAGGAGGATAGGAAAGGAGGAGAGAGGGGGAGAAGAAAAGTAGGAAACAGGAGGAGAGGAAAGGTAGGAGACAGGAAGAGAGGAAAGGAGGAGAGAGGGGGAGAAGAAAGGTAGGAGACAGGAGGAAAGGAAAGGAAAGGAGGGGAGAGGGGGAGAGGAAAGGATGAGAGAGGAGGGGAAGAAAAATAAGGGAAAGTAGGAGAATTGGCAGAAGAAAGGATGGGAGGGGAGGGAAGAGGAGGATGGAGGATAGAGGAGAGGAGATAGAAACCTGAATGAGAGGTAAAGATGAGAGAGAACAATGAGGGGAGGAGATTGAAACCTGAAGGAGAGGTAAAGATGAGAGAGAACAATGAGGGGAGGAGATTGAGACCTGAAGGAGAGGTAAAGATGAGAGAGAACAATGAGGGGAGGAGATAGAAACCTGAAGGAGAGGT
>NW_027259345.1:0-33906 GCF_045791955.1 Oncorhynchus clarkii lewisi
GGCAGAACTCGGGGGAGTTCTTATACAGTGCATTTGTAAAGTATTCAGAACTCGGGGGAGTTCTTATACAGTGCATTTGTAAAGTATTCAGAACTCGGGGGAGTTCTTATACAGTGCATTTGTAAAGTATTCAGAACCCTTTACTTTTCCCACATTTTGTTACACTACAACCTTATTATAAAATGGACTAAATAAACATTTTTCCTCATCAATCTACACACAATACTCCATAATGACAAAGGGAAAACAGGTTTTTTTGACATTTTTGAAAAAAAATATATATATATATTTTTTAAATACCTTATTTACATACGTATTAAAACCCGTTGCTATGGGATTTGAAATTGAGCTCAGGTGCATCCTGCTTCCATTGATCATTCTTCAGATGCTTCTAAAACTTGATTGGAGTCCACAAAAACCAAGCCATGTGATCGAAGGAATTGTCCTTCAGGATTGTATCGAGGCACAGATCTGGGGAAGGGTAAGGAACAATGTCTGCAGCATTGAAGGTCCCAAAGAACACAGTGACCTCCATCATTCTTCAATGCAAGAAGTTTGGAATCACCTAGACTCTTCTTAGAGCTGGCTGCCTGGCAGAACTGAGCAATCGGGGGAGAAAGGCTTGGGTCAGGGACGTGACCAAGAACCCAATGGTCAGAGTTCCTTTGTGGAGATGGGAGAACCTTCCAGAAGGACAACCATTTCTGCAGCACTCCACCAATCAGGCCTTTATGGTAGAGTGGCCAGACGGAAGCCACTCCTCAGTTATATTGGATGAATAAGGTGCCCAGATTTAAACTGTCTGCTTCTCAGGCCCAGTTCCTAATATATGCATATTATTAGTAGATTTGGATAGAAAACACTAGTTTCTAAAACTATTTGAATGATGTCTGTGAGTATAACATAACTCATATGGCAGGCAAAAACCTGAGAAGAAATACAACCAGGAAGTGGGAAATCTGAGGTTTGTAGTTTTCCAACTCATTCCCTATTGAATGCACAGTGTCTATGGGGTCAAATTGCGCTTCCTAAGGCTTCCACTAGATGTCAACAGTCTTTATAACCGTGTTTGATGCTTCTACTGTGAAGTGGGGGCGAATGAGAGGGGAATGAGTCAGAGGTCTGCCAGAGAGGCATGAGCTGACCACGCGCATTCACGTGATAGTTAGCTTGAGTTCCATTGCATTTCTGAAGACAAAGGAATTCTCCGGTTGGAACATTATTGAAGATTTATATTAAAAACATCCTAAAGATTGCTTCTATACTTCATTTGACATGTTTCTACGGACTGTAACGGAACCTTTTGACTTTTCGTCTGCTCCTAGTGATCGCACGTCATGAATTTGGATTACTGGGCTAAATGCGCGAACAAAAAGGAGGTATTTGGACATAAATGATGGACATTATTGAACAAAACAAACATTTATTGTGGAACTGGGATTCCTGGGAGTGCATTCTGATGAAGATCATCAAAGGTAAGTGAATATTTATAATGCTATTTCCGACTTCTGTTGACTGGTCTCTGAGCGCTGTACTCAGATTATAGCATGGTGTGCTTTATCGGTAAAGCTTTTTTGAAATCTGACACAGCGGTTGCATTAAGGAGAAATGTATCTATAATTCCATGCATAATAGTTGTATCTTTTATCAATGTTTATTATGAGTATTTCTGTAAATTTACGTGGCTCTCTGCAAAATCACTGGATGTTTTGGAACTACTGAACGTAACGCGCCTATGTATACTGAGATTTTTTATATAAATATGAACTTTATTGAACAAAACATACATGTATTGTGTAACATGAAGTCCTATGAGTGTCATCTGATGAAGATCATCAAAGGTTAGTGATTAATTTATCTCTTCTGCTTTTTGTGACTCCTCTCTTTGGCTGGAAAAATGTGTGTTTTTCTGTGACTTGGCTCTGACCGAACATAATAGTTTGGTTTGCTTTTGTCGTAAAGCCTTTTTTAAATCGGGCACTGTGGTGCGATTACCAAGAAGTGTATCTTTAAAATGGTGTAAAATACTTGTATGTTTGAGGAATTATAATTATGGGATTTCTGTTGTTTTGAATTTGGCGTCCTGCACTTTCACTGGCTGTTGTTATATAGATCACGTTAGCGGGATCTCAGCCCAAAGAGGTTAAAGGCACATGACAGCCCATTTGGAGTTTGCCAAAAGTCACCTAAAGGACTCTGACCATGAGAAACCAGATTCTCTGGTCTGATGAAACCAAGATTGAACTCTTTGGCCTGAATGCCAAGCGTCACATCTGGAGGAAACATGACACCATCCCTACAGTGAAGCATGGTAGTGGCAGCATCATGCTGTAGGGATGATTTTAGCAGCAGGGAGACTTGTCAGGATCGAGGCAAAGATAAATGGAGCAAAGTACAGAGAGATCCTTGATGAAAGCCTGCTCCAGAGGGCTCAGGACCTCAGACTGGGGTGAAGGTTCACCTTCCAACAGGACAACAACCCGAAGCACACAGCCAAGACAATGCAGGAATGGCTTCTGGACACTGGTCTCTGAATGTCCTTGAGTGGCCCAGCCAAAGCCCGGACTTGAACCTAATTGAACATCTCTTGAGAAACCTGAAAATATCTGTGCAGCGACAATCCCCATCCAACCTGACAGAGCTTGAGAAGATCTGCAATGAATAATGGGAGAAAGTACCCAAATGCAGGTGTGCCAAGTTTGTAGCGTCACACCCAAGAAGGCTTGAGGCTGTAATCGCTGCCAAAGGTGCTTCATGCTTTGCCATTATGGGGTATTGTGTGTAGATTGATGAGAACGGAATACTTTCCAAATGTACCGTAGAACACCAGCAAACACAGCCTCTATTTACATGTTGCTTATGAGTGCATTTCACACTACTTTTGGATTATAATTGGATTTTAAGGCTCTTATGAATGTCCTGCTTAATATAATGTTTGTGTCATCATCGCAAATCAACTGCACTTAAACCAGTAAAATGGCTCTTAGGCTGTAGCAAAAGCTAGCCAATGTTAATGAGCGTTAGCATTCTAGCTAACAACTGCTGCATCCAAAATAGTTATTTTTCCAAGATCACAACCAAATTTAATCTAATTGACTGTTCAAGAAAGAATCAAAACATCATTGTAAGCATATGAGTACCCCAAAAAAGTTATTTTGTTTAGAAGTAATAAAAACGTAAATCTATGTTGAATGGGCACAGATGGCGATGGCTTTCTTACTGCCGCCAAGAGTCGCGTGTATACAGTGCCTTGCGAAAATATTCGGCCCCCTTGAACTTTGCGACCTTTTGCCACATTTCAGGCTTCAAACATAAAGATATAAAACTGTATTTTTTTGTGAAGAATCAACAACAAGTGGGACACAATCATGAAGTGGAACGACATTTATTGGATATTTCAAACTTTTTTAACAAATCAAAAACTGAAAAATTGGGCGTGCAAAATTATTCAGCCCCCTTAAGTTAATACTTTGTAGTGCCACCTTTTGCTGCGATTACAGCTGTAAGTCGCTTGGGGTATGTCTCTATCAGTTTTGCACATCGAGAGACTGAAATTTTTTCCCATTCCTCCTTGCAAAACAGCTCGAGCTCAGTGAGGTTGGATGGAGAGCATTTGTGAACAGCAGTTTTCAGTTCTTTCCACAGATTCTCGATTGGATTCAGGTCTGGACTTTGACTTGGCCATTCTAACACCTGGATATGTTTATTTTTGAACCATTCCATTGTAGATTTTGCTTTATGTTTTGGATCATTGTCTTGTTGGAAGACAAATCTCTGTCCCAGTCTCAGGTCTTTTGCAGACTCCATCAGGTTTTCTTCCAGAATGGTCCTGTATTTGGCTCCATCCATCTTCCCATCAATTTTAACCATCTTCCCTGTCCCTGCTGAAGAAAAGCAGGCCCAAACCATGATGCTGCCACCACCATGTTTGACAGTGGGGATGGTGTGTTCAGCTGTGTTGCTTTTACGCCAAACATAACGTTTTGCATTGTTGCCAAAAAGTTCAATTTTGGTTTCATCTGACCAGAGCACCTTCTTCCACATGTTTGGTGTGTCTCCCAGGTGGCTTGTGGCAAACTTTAAACAACACTTTTTATGGATATCTTTAAGAAATGGCTTTCTTCTTGCCACTCTTCCATAAAGGTCAGATTTGTGCAATATACGACTGATTGTTGTCCTATGGACAGAGTCTCCCACCTCAGCTGTAGATCTCTGCAGTTCATCCAGAGTGATCATGGGCCTCTTGGCTGCATCTCTGATCAGTCTTCTCCTTGTATGAGCTGAAAGTTTAGAGGGACGGCCAGGTCTTGGTAGATTTGCAGTGGTCTGATACTCCTTCCATTTCAATATTATCACTTGCACAGTGCTCCTTGGGATGTTTAAAGCTTGGGAAATCTTTTTGTATCCAAATCCGGCTTTAAACTTCTTCACAACAGTATCTCGGACCTGCCTGGTGTGTTCCTTGTTCTTCATGATGCTCTCTGCACTTTTAACGGACTTCTGAGACTATCACAGTGCAGGTGCATTTATACGGAGACTTGATTACACACAGGTGGATTGTATTTATCATCATTAGTCATTTAGGTCAACATTGGATCATTCAGAGATCCTCACTGAACTTCTGGAGAGAGTTTGCTGCACTGAAAGTAAAGGGGCTGAATAATTTTGCACGTCCAATTTTTCAGTTTTTGATTTGTTAAAAAAGTTTGAAATATCCAATAAATGTTGTTCCACTTCATGATTGTGTCCCACTTGTTGTTGATTCTTCACAAAAAAATACAGTTTTATATCTTTATGTTTGAAGCCTGAAATGTGGCAAAAGGTCGCAAAGTTCAAGGGGGGCGAATACTTTCGCAAGGCACTGTATGTGCGTTACGTCAGGGGTTCGTGCACTGGAAAAGGGTTTATAGCGACTACTAAGATGGGTTGCTATTATGACTAGGATTTTGCCTTTGGCTTCTGGACAACAAAAGAAAATTTGATATAAAAATCAATAGAACAGGAGAGAAATGCTGGTCTATGGCACGAGGAAGTTTTTATAAAATCATGGCCTCCACGTTTCTATGGATGGATTTTCGCAAGGCTACTTTGAAGCAAGGTAAGACATGACTCATTATTTGAAGTAAAGTAAATCGTTCAAGTTTCAAACACTTTACGAGTTGAGATTGAGAAATAAAAATAGCTCCTTTTTGATCGGGGCCACAAGTTTTTTACACTCGATTTGAATTTTGAATTGTTACTTGTTGCATAATTACTGGGCATACAAAAGCAGAGTTCACTCAAGTAGCCTACAGGCTTTTTGAGGAGCTACTCTAGCGCTGTCTGACAGGGGGTAGGCTATCTGCTCCTCAAACTAGGCTCTGTATTCTGTGCGCGTGATAAATAAAATGCACGACGACTAACGAAAATGCACACGCTCCAATTTTATTCCACAAAATTATGCAAATGAACTTATAGACTGATAAGCATGGCCGGTCAAACAAATTTTCTGGCGGCTAACCGATTTAACATCCATAATGTAGATTTATACACTTCATGACCAAAAGTATGTGGACAACTGTTCGTCGAACATCTCATTCCAAAATCATGGGCTTTAATATGGAGTTGGTCCCCCCTTTGCTGCTATAACATCCTCCACTCTACTGGGAAGGCTTTCCACTAGATGTTGGAACATTGCTGCAGGGACTGACTTCCATTCAGCCACAAGAGCATTTGTGCGTTCGGGCACTGATGTTGGGCGATTAGGCCTGGCTCGCAGTCGGTGTTCGAATTCATCCCAAAGGTGATCGATGGGGTTGAAGTCAGGGCTCTGTGCAGGCCAGATGGTGAAGCGTAATTCATCTCTCCAGAGAACGTGTTTCCACTGCTCCAGAGTCCAATGGCAGGGAACTTGACACCACTCCATCCGACACTTAAAATCTAATTTTATTAGTCACATACGCCCGAATACAACAGGTGTAGACCTTACAATGAAATGCTTACTTACAAGCCCCTAACCAACAATGTAGTTTAAAAAAATATGAATAAGAAATAAAAGTAACAAGTAGTTAAAGAGCAACAGTAAAATAACAATAGCAAGACTACATACAGAGGGTACCAGTAGAGAGAGAACGTGCAGGGGCACCGGTTAGTCGAGGTAATTGAGGTAATATGTACATTTAGGTAGAGTTATTAAAGTGACTATGCATAGATAATAACAGAGAGTAGCAGCGGTGTAAAAGAGAGGGTGGGGTGAGGGGGAAATGCAAATAGTCTGTGTAGCCATGGCATTGTGCATGGTGAACCATAACTGATTTAATGAGCCATTCGCAGTTTCACTGTACCGGCCTTGTGTACTTAGACTTGCATGGCTTAATCTTTGAGACAAGCATATGCTACTGGCAAGATCAACCAGGTAGCCACTCACAACTTAGATGTTGTGCCATGGAAACCCATTTCATGGTCGGTTGGTTGGTGAGTGAGTGGGTTGGTTGGTTGGTGAAACCGGACTCTGGTGACTGTGTTTTTGTGTGTGTTTGTGGTTATCAGTAACCATTGGATGGTCTTATCTCTGCATTGTCTGTCATAGCAAGAATATATGTACTGTACATACTGCTGTATATATAGTGTATGTGTATATATAGTGTATGTGGACACTTCAAATGAGTGGATTCGGCTATTTCAGCCACACCCGTTGCTGACAGGTGTATAAAATCGAGCACACAGCCATGCAATCTCCATAGACAAACATTGGCAGTGGAATGGTCTTACTAAAGAGCTCAGTGGCACCGTCATAGGATTCCACCTTTCCAACAAGTCAGTTTGTCAAATGTCTACCCTACTAGAGCTGCCCCCGCCAACTGTAAGTGCTGTTATTGTGAAGTGGAAGCATCTAGAAGCAACAACGGCCACTCACCAACCGACCGACCAAACAACCGACTGAACGGCCTAGGGGGAACTCCTGCATGATAAAGGCCTTTGTGATGAGCCACATAATAAACTCATTCAGTATTGAACCTCTGTGAGGTTAGAAGAGACAAATCTAGTTTAATTAACTGTATAGATTGGCGAACAGGAAATAAAACCACATTGATCACACTTAGTTACGCCAAATTGAGAGCTTAAGGTAAGATAAGGTTCTATCTGCTAAAAGAAAATTCTGAGATAGTTGACTTTAAAGTTCAGAACCCTCATTGGTTTGAACTTAACAACATGAATTAGGGTATTTATAATACTATTTAGGTAGAGAACACTGAACGGAATAAGGCTATGTCAATAACTACATTTTGACCAAAATCTAGATAGAACCTTATAGTCCCAGTAGGTGTTTCTGAACTCCTGAGGTGGAAATGCCTTCCTGTCTTCCCATCCTTTCCTTCGTGTGTGTGTGTGTGTGTGTGTGTGTGTGTGTGTGTGTGTGTGTGTGTGTGTGTGTGTGTGTGTGTGTGTGTGTGTGTGTGTGTGTGTGTGTGTGTGTGTGTGTGTGTGTGTGTGTGTGTGTGTGTGTGTGTGTGTGTGTGTGTGTGTGTGTGTGTGTGTGTGTGTGTGTGTGTGTGTGAGAGAGATTATAGTCCGTAAAGTGAGAGGTCTTTTGAATCTATTGTCATCTGTACTGTTTTGCTGCCACCATGTTGTGAATTGACTGAATAACACCCTCAACGGCCTTTTATGTTCAAGTCCCCTCACCACTCTCTCCCTCCACATCTTTCCACCTCCACCCCCTATCACACACCATCCTTCTGAATTCCAAATAGACCCCCATTCCTTGGCTATCACTTACCTTAGTCACTATTAGAGCCATGACCATGTGGCTTGTACATGGCTGTTCATTTGAAATCTAAGAAGGCCCTTTTGAGATGAAGACTGTGTATGCAGTAACATTACTCTATCAGAAATGGTCCTGTCCATCGGCCGTACGAGCTAGAGGCATGAAGACCAAAACCTACTCTTTGAATGTCAGTGAGAACTTGGAGTCCGTCCACAGGGGTTAAGCTAAGTGTTGATCTACTGAATGCCAATAGCTTCCACGTTGTTTACTGGTGTCATTGAGGAAGTGGAGGATAGCTTTGCTGTGGAAGCCCATCCTTTGAAGTGTCAGCTCAACCATACATGATCGTTCATCCTAGTGTCATGTAGCCCTGCTGAAGTCACAATGGACTGCTCGACCAGCAGAGAGAGACTGATTAAGAGTGGCTGAGTTTAGCCATGACCATCAATCATAACTGTGTGTGTGTGTGTGTGCGTGCGTGCGTGGAGGCCTATGTGTGTATCTGTGTACGTTCATGTGTGTGCAGGCCAGTAGGACACACTCCCTGTCTCTATGCTGTGTACTAGCCTGTTGATAGCCTCTAGGCTAGACTAGGTTCAGTCTGAAAATGTTGTTTCCTGGTGGTGATTGATGATGGGTCATACAGTTCATACTGGAAGAGCAGACCAGTGTCTGTCAAAGTCCCTTCAGTTACACACGTTGACCACAAGGCTGCGCTCTTTCTGTGTCTATGAGTAGTGACACTGTCATGTACAAAGAACAGAGCTGAATCCTGCACCAGATCGTTCATGTACCGGATTGTTCATGTCAAATGGCTATTCACGCTTACCAGTCATTCAGCTCAAGTGTTTTGACTATGGCTGAAAGCAGAGGGCTTTTTCTGTCTCTATGGATGGAGGGAGGGAGGTCACTTCTTTCAGGCCAGGGAGACTTGATAGTGAAGTGCTTCAGCTCAACTGCAGTGTCTCAGGAGGTAAATAAGATGCAGGTACTCATGCTCTCTCTCTCTCACGCTCTCTTTCTCTCTATGTTGGGCTCTTTGTGGATATAACCCTCTTTGTCTGTTTCAGCCGTAACGTGTGTGTGTGTGTGTGTGTGTGTGTGTGTGTGTGTGTGTGTGAATCCTGTTTGTTCTATTTCCCCTGAGCCACCACCTTAACCTGCTAAATCATAGTATTTGACAAGAGTAAACCGTCTGGACCAGCTAAATCAAAGTATTGGACCAGAGTGAACACTCTGGACCATCTAAATCATAGTATTTGACCAGAGTAAACAGAAGAAAGACTGTTGGATGCCATCTAGGAGCTGGTCCTTTATGAGCACTTGATTGATTGGCCTTCCATATTTCTCTTTGACTTAGTTTAATGACACTTGATTGTCTAAATTGAATGATGCTTGATTTTCATAGCTGAGTGGCATTTGATTTTCCTAGCTGAGTGGCATTTGATTTTCCTAGCTGAGTGGCATTTCATTTTCATAGCTGAGTGGCATTTCATTTTCTTAGCTGAATGGCATTTCATTTTCTTAGCGGAGTGGCATTTCATTTTCTTAGCTGAGTGGCATTTAATTTTCTTGACTGAGTGGCATTTGATTTTCATAGCTGAGTGGCATTTCATTTTCTTGACTGAGTGGCATTTAATTTTCTTTGTTCAGTGACATTAAATTGACTTATGTTGTCTTTGCCTAACCCCCAGATTCCCATGATGCAGTTCTGCGGTTCAACACAGCACCTACAGAGGGCTATGAGAGGGACGTGGGGAACAAGACCACCATCCGCATCATTAACTCGCAGGTGTGTGTGTGTGTGTGTGTCAGTCAGGGATGAAGGAAGGATTTTTCACATGGGGTGCTTATTATAAAATGATTTAAGCCCAATTGATATTTTTCGTTATCATTTCTGACATTTGGTAGGGTATTTGTCAACTCGTCTATAATAAGATACATGAAACTTCTCTTCGGTCATAACTTCTTGCTCTAGAAGACTAAATAAAGCGCTGCTCACCAGAATGTCAGAAATCGTCCAGTTTACTCTTTCATTTCTGCTTCTCTCGTGCAACGAGGATGTTTAGGGGCCGGGGACAAAACATACCATTCTTCCCATTTACAAATGACAGCAGTTTGACCGGTTGTAAAGAAATGAAACACTGTGAAAACGATCAAACATATTTGTGATGAGATTTCAGTTCGACTTGGATGCATTTATGTGTTTGAAATACTGTCAGTTTTATGTGATTGAGTTCCTAACCGCACATTCCCATTCTCTCAAGAGATGCTGAAAGAAAGAAATCCAATTTCTTCTCTCCTGTTCCAGAGACAAAATTAACATTTGTTGTAGCTACTATTTTACTACAAGAAATACATAGTTATGCAGGAGTTAATATTATATAACTCTACAGGTTAGAGGTTATAGACCTAGAGTTAATATTATATTACTCTACAGGTTAGGGGTTATAGACCTACAGTTAATATTACTCTACAGGTTAGAGGTTATAGACCTACAGTTAATATTATATAACTCTACAGGTTAGAGGTTATAGACCTACAGTTAATATTATATTACTCTACAGGTTAGAGGTTATAGACCTACAGTTAATATTATATAACTCTACAGGTTAGGGGTTATAGACCTAGAGTTAATATTACTCTACAGGTTAGAGGTTATAGACCTACAGTTAATATTATATAACTCTACAGGTTAGGGGTTATAGACCTACAGTTAATATTACTCTACAGGTTAGAGGTTATAGACCTACAGTTAATATTATATTACTCTACAGGTTAGAGGTTATAGACCTACAGTTAATATTACTCTACAGGTTAGAGGTTATAGACCTACAGTTAATATTATATTACTCTACAGGTTAGAGGTTATAGACCTAGAGTTAATATTACTCTACAGGTTAGGGGTTATAGACCTACAGTTAATATTACTCTACAGGTTAGAGGTTATAGACCTAGAGTTAATATTATATTACTCTACAGGTTAGAGGTTATAGACCTACAGTTAATATTACTCTACAGGTTAGGGGTTATAGACCTACAGTTAATATTATATTACTCTACAGGTTAGAGGTTATAGACCTACAGTTAATATTATATAACTCTACAGGTTAGAGGTTATAGACCTACAGTTAATATTACTCTACAGGTTAGGGGTTATAGACCTACAGTTAATATTATATAACTCTACAGGTTAGAGGTTATAGACCTACAGTTAATATTACTCTACAGGTTAGGGGTTATAGACCTACAGTTAATATTATATTACTCTACAGGTTAGAGGTTATAGACCTACAGTTAATATTATATTACTCTACAGGTTAGAGGTTATAGACCTACAGTTAATATTACTCTACAGGTTAGAGGTTATAGACCTACAGTTAATATTATATTACTCTACAGGTTAGAGGTTATAGACCTACAGTTAATATTATATAACTCTACAGGTTAGAGGTTATAGACCTACAGTTAATATTATATAACTCTACAGGTTAGAGGTTATAGACCTACAGTTAATATTATATTACTCTACAGGTTAGAGGTTATAGACCTACAGTTAATATTACTCTACAGGTTAGGGGTTATAGACCTACAGTTAATATTATATTACTCTACAGGTTAGAGGTTATAGACCTACAGTTAATATTATATAACTCTACAGGTTAGAGGTTATAGACCTACAGTTAATATTATATAACTCTACAGGTTAGAGGTTATAGACCTAGAGTTAATATTACTCTACAGGTTAGGGGTTATAGACCTACAGTTAATATTATATTACTCTACAGGTTAGGGGTTATAGACCTACAGTTAATATTACTCTACAGGTTAGAGGTTATAGACCTACAGTTAATATTATATTACTCTACAGGTTAGAGGTTATAGACCTACAGTTAATATTATTCTACAGGTTAGAGGTTATAGACCTACAGTTAATATTACTCTACAGGTTAGAGGTTATAGACCTACAGTTAATATTATATTACTCTACAGGTTAGAGGTTATAGACCTAGAGTTAATATTATATTACTCTACAGGTTAGGGGTTATAGACCTACAGTTAATATTATATTACTCTACAGGTTAGAGGTTATAGACCTAGAGTTAATATTATATTACTCTACAGGTTAGAGGTTATAGACCTACAGTTAATATTATATTACTCTACAGGTTAGGGGTTATAGACCTACAGTTAATATTACTCTACAGGTTAGGGGTTATAGACCTACAGTTAATATTATATTACTCTACAGGTTAGAGGTTATAGACCTAGAGTTAATATTATATTACTCTACAGGTTAGGGGTTATAGACCTACAGTTAATATTATATTATTCTACAGGTTAGAGGTTATAGACCTACAGTTAATATTACTCTACAGGTTAGAGGTTATAGACCTAGAGTTAATATTATATTACTCTACAGGTTAGAGGTTATAGACCTACAGTTAATATTATATTACTCTACAGGTTAGAGGTTATAGACCTACAGTTAATATTATATTACTCTACAGGTTAGAGGTTATAGACCTACAGTTAATATTACTCTACAGGTTAGGGGTTATAGACCTACAGTTAATATTATATTACTCTACAGGTTAGAGGTTATAGACCTACAGTTAATATTATATTACTCTACAGGTTAGGGGTTATAGACCTACAGTTAATATTATATTACTCTACAGGTTAGGGGTTATAGACCTAGAGTTAATATTATATTACTCTACAGGTTAGAGGTTATAGACCTACAGTTAATATTACTCTACAGGTTAGAGGTTATAGACCTACAGTTAATATTATATTACTCTACAGGTTAGAGGTTATAGACCTACAGTTAATATTATATTACTCTACAGGTTAGGGGTTATAGACCTACAGTTAATATTATATTACTCTACAGGTTAGAGGTTATAGACCTACAGTTAATATTACTCTACAGGTTAGGGGTTATAGACCTACAGTTAATATTACTCTACAGGTTAGGGGTTATAGACCTACAGTTAATATTATATTACTCTACAGGTTAGAGGTTATAGACCTACAGTTAATATTACTCTACAGGTTAGAGGTTATAGACCTACAGTTAATATTATATTACTCTACAGGTTAGAGGTTATAGACCTACAGTTAATATTATATTACTCTACAGGTTAGAGGTTATAGACCTACAGTTAATATTATATTATTCTACAGGTTAGGGGTTATAGACCTACAGTTAATATTATATTACTCTACAGGTTAGAGGTTATAGACCTACAGTTAATATTATATTACTCTACAGGTTAGAGGTTATAGACCTACAGTTAATATTACTCTACAGGTTAGGGGTTATAGACCTAGAGTTAATATTATATTACTCTACAGGTTAGGGGTTATAGACCTACAGTTAATATTATATTACTCTACAGGTTAGAGGTTATAGACCTACAGTTAATATTACTCTACAGGTTAGGGGTTATAGACCTAGAGTTAATATTATATTACTCTACAGGTTAGGGGTTATAGACCTACAGTTAATATTATATTACTCTACAGGTTAGGGGTTATAGACCTACAGTTAATATTATATAACTCTACAGGTTAGAGGTTATAGACCTACAGTTAATATTATATTACTCTACAGGTTAGAGGTTATAGACCTAGAGTTAATATTATATTACTCTACAGGTTAGAGGTTATAGACCTACAGTTAATATTATATTACTCTACAGGTTAGGGGTTATAGACCTACAGTTAATATTATATAACTCTACAGGTTAGAGGTTATAGACCTACAGTTAATATTATATTACTCTACAGGTTAGAGGTTATAGACCTAGAGTTAATATTATATTACTCTACAGGTTAGAGGTTATAGACCTACAGTTAATATTATATTACTCTACAGGTTAGGGGTTATAGACCTACAGTTAATATTATATTACTCTACAGGTTAGGGGTTATAGACCTACAGTTAATATTACTCTACAGGTTAGAGGTTATAGACCTACAGTTAATATTACTCTACAGGTTAGAGGTTATAGACCTACAGTTAATATTATATTACTCTACAGGTTAGGGGTTATAGACCTACAGTTAATATTACTCTACAGGTTAGAGGTTATAGACCTACATTTAATATTATATTACTCTACAGGTTAGGGGTTATAGACCTACAGTTAATATTATATTACTCTACAGGTTAGAGGTTATAGACCTACAGTTAATATTATATTACTCTACAGGTTAGGGGTTATAGACCTACAGTTAATATTACTCTACAGGTTAGGGGTTATAGACCTACAGTTAATATTATATTACTCTACAGGTTAGGGGTTATAGACCTACAGTTAATATTATATTACTCTACAGGTTAGAGGTTATAGACCTAGAGTTAATATTATATAACTCTACAGGTTAGGGGTTATAGACCTACAGTTAATATTACTCTACAGGTTAGGGGTTATAGACCTACAGTTAATATTATATTACTCTACAGGTTAGGGGTTATAGACCTACAGTTAATATTATATTACTCTACAGGTTAGAGGTTATAGACCTACAGTTAATATTACTCTACAGGTTAGAGGTTATAGACCTACAGTTAATATTACTCTACAGGTTAGAGGTTATAGACCTACAGTTAATATTATATTACTCTACAGGTTAGGGGTTATAGACCTACAGTTAATATTACTCTACAGGTTAGAGGTTATAGACCTACAGTTAATATTATATTACTCTACAGGTTAGAGGTTATAGACCTACAGTTAATATTATATTACTCTACAGGTTAGGGGTTATAGACCTACAGTTAATATTACTCTACAGGTTAGAGGTTATAGACCTACAGTTAATATTACTCTACAGGTTAGAGGTTATAGACCTACAGTTAATATTATATTACTCTACAGGTTAGGGGTTATAGACCTAGAGTTAATATTATATTACTCTACAGGTTAGAGGTTATAGACCTACAGTTAATATTACTCTACCGGTTAGGGGTTATAGACCTACAGTTAATATTATATTACTCTACAGGTTAGGGGTTATAGACCTACAGTTAATATTATATTACTCTACAGGTTAGGGGTTATAGACCTACAGTTAATATTATATTACTCTACAGGTTAGGGGTTATAGACCTACAGTTAATATTATATTACTCTACAGGTTAGGGGTTATAGACCTACAGTTAATATTACTCTACAGGTTAGAGGTTATAGACCTACAGTTAATATTATATTACTCTACAGGTTAGAGGTTATAGACCTACAGTTAATATTACTCTACAGGTTAGGGGTTATAGACCTACAGTTAATATTATATTACTCTACAGGTTAGAGGTTATAGACCTAGAGTTAATATTATATTACTCTACAGGTTAGAGGTTATAGACCTACAGTTAATATTACTCTACAGGTTAGGGGTTATAGACCTACAGTTAATATTACTCTACAGGTTAGGGGTTATAGACCTACAGTTAATATTACTCTACAGGTTAGAGGTTATAGACCTACAGTTAATAGTATATTATTCTACAGGTTAGGGGTTATAGACCTACAGTTAATATTATATTACTCTACAGGTTAGGGGTTATAGACCTACAGTTAATATTATATTACTCTACAGGTTAGAGGTTATAGACCTACAGTTAATATTATATTACTCTACAGGTTAGGGGTTATAGACCTACAGTTAATATTACTCTACAGGTTAGGGGTTATAGACCTACAGTTAATATTACTCTACAGGTTAGAGGTTATAGACCTACAGTTAATATTACTCTACAGGTTAGAGGTTATAGACCTACAGTTAATATTATATTACTCTACAGGTTAGAGGTTATAGACATACAGTTAATATTATATTACTCTACAGGTTAGGGGTTATAGACCTACAGTTAATATTATATAACTCTACAGGTTAGGGGTTATAGACCTACAGTTAATATTACTCTACAGGTTAGAGGTTATAGACCTACAGTTAATATTATATTACTCTACAGGTTAGAGGTTATAGACCTACAGTTAATATTATATTATTCTACAGGTTAGGGGTTATAGACCTACAGTTAATATTACTCTACAGGTTAGGGGTTATAGACCTACAGTTAATATTATATTACTCTACAGGTTAGAGGTTTTAGACCTACAGTTAATATTACTCTACAGGTTAGAGGTTATAGACCTACAGTTAATATTATATTACTCTACAGGTTAGGGGTTATAGACCTACAGTTAATATTATATAACTCTACAGGTTAGAGGTTATAGACCTACAGTTAATATTATATAACTCTACAGGTTAGAGGTTATAGACCTACAGTTAATATTATATTACTCTACAGGTTAGAGGTTATAGACCTAGAGTTAATATTATATTACTCTACAGGTTAGAGGTTATAGACCTACAGTTAATATTATATTACTCTACAGGTTAGGGGTTATAGACCTACAGTTAATATTATATAACTCTACAGGTTAGAGGTTATAGACCTACAGTTAATATTATATTACTCTACAGGTTAGAGGTTATAGACCTAGAGTTAATATTATATTACTCTACAGGTTAGAGGTTATAGACCTACAGTTAATATTATATTACTCTACAGGTTAGGGGTTATAGACCTACAGTTAATATTATATTACTCTACAGGTTAGGGGTTATAGACCTACAGTTAATATTACTCTACAGGTTAGAGGTTATAGACCTACAGTTAATATTACTCTACAGGTTAGAGGTTATAGACCTACAGTTAATATTATATTACTCTACAGGTTAGGGGTTATAGACCTACAGTTAATATTACTCTACAGGTTAGAGGTTATAGACCTACATTTAATATTATATTACTCTACAGGTTAGGGGTTATAGACCTACAGTTAATATTATATTACTCTACAGGTTAGAGGTTATAGACCTACAGTTAATATTATATTACTCTACAGGTTAGGGGTTATAGACCTACAGTTAATATTACTCTACAGGTTAGGGGTTATAGACCTACAGTTAATATTATATTACTCTACAGGTTAGGGGTTATAGACCTACAGTTAATATTATATTACTCTACAGGTTAGAGGTTATAGACCTAGAGTTAATATTATATAACTCTACAGGTTAGGGGTTATAGACCTACAGTTAATATTACTCTACAGGTTAGGGGTTATAGACCTACAGTTAATATTATATTACTCTACAGGTTAGGGGTTATAGACCTACAGTTAATATTATATTACTCTACAGGTTAGAGGTTATAGACCTACAGTTAATATTATATTACTCTACAGGTTAGGGGTTATAGACCTACAGTTAATATTACTCTACAGGTTAGGGGTTATAGACCTACAGTTAATATTATATTACTCTACAGGTTAGGGGTTATAGACCTACAGTTAATATTATATTACTCTACAGGTTAGAGGTTATAGACCTAGAGTTAATATTATATAACTCTACAGGTTAGGGGTTATAGACCTACAGTTAATATTACTCTACAGGTTAGGGGTTATAGACCTACAGTTAATATTATATTACTCTACAGGTTAGGGGTTATAGACCTACAGTTAATATTATATTACTCTACAGGTTAGAGGTTATAGACCTACAGTTAATATTACTCTACAGGTTAGAGGTTATAGACCTACAGTTAATATTACTCTACAGGTTAGAGGTTATAGACCTACAGTTAATATTATATTACTCTACAGGTTAGGGGTTATAGACCTACAGTTAATATTACTCTACAGGTTAGAGGTTATAGACCTACAGTTAATATTATATTACTCTACAGGTTAGAGGTTATAGACCTACAGTTAATATTATATTACTCTACAGGTTAGGGGTTATAGACCTACAGTTAATATTACTCTACAGGTTAGAGGTTATAGACCTACAGTTAATATTACTCTACAGGTTAGAGGTTATAGACCTACAGTTAATATTATATTACTCTACAGGTTAGGGGTTATAGACCTAGAGTTAATATTATATTACTCTACAGGTTAGAGGTTATAGACCTACAGTTAATATTACTCTACCGGTTAGGGGTTATAGACCTACAGTTAATATTATATTACTCTACAGGTTAGGGGTTATAGACCTACAGTTAATATTATATTACTCTACAGGTTAGGGGTTATAGACCTACAGTTAATATTATATTACTCTACAGGTTAGGGGTTATAGACCTACAGTTAATATTATATTACTCTACAGGTTAGGGGTTATAGACCTACAGTTAATATTACTCTACAGGTTAGAGGTTATAGACCTACAGTTAATATTATATTACTCTACAGGTTAGAGGTTATAGACCTACAGTTAATATTACTCTACAGGTTAGGGGTTATAGACCTACAGTTAATATTATATTACTCTATAGGTTAGAGGTTATAGACCTAGAGTTAATATTATATTACTCTACAGGTTAGAGGTTATAGACCTACAGTTAATATTACTCTACAGGTTAGGGGTTATAGACCTACAGTTAATATTACTCTACAGGTTAGGGGTTATAGACCTACAGTTAATATTACTCTACAGGTTAGAGGTTATAGACCTACAGTTAATAGTATATTATTCTACAGGTTAGGGGTTATAGACCTACAGTTAATATTATATTACTCTACAGGTTAGGGGTTATAGACCTACAGTTAATATTATATTACTCTACAGGTTAGAGGTTATAGACCTACAGTTAATATTATATTACTCTACAGGTTAGGGGTTATAGACCTACAGTTAATATTACTCTACAGGTTAGGGGTTATAGACCTACAGTTAATATTACTCTACAGGTTAGAGGTTATAGACCTACAGTTAATATTACTCTACAGGTTAGAGGTTATAGACCTACAGTTAATATTATATTACTCTACAGGTTAGAGGTTATAGACATACAGTTAATATTATATTACTCTACAGGTTAGGGGTTATAGACCTACAGTTAATATTATATAACTCTACAGGTTAGGGGTTATAGACCTACAGTTAATATTACTCTACAGGTTAGAGGTTATAGACCTACAGTTAATATTATATTACTCTACAGGTTAGAGGTTATAGACCTACAGTTAATATTATATTATTCTACAGGTTAGGGGTTATAGACCTACAGTTAATATTACTCTACAGGTTAGGGGTTATAGACCTACAGTTAATATTATATTACTCTACAGGTTAGAGGTTTTAGACCTACAGTTAATATTACTCTACAGGTTAGAGGTTATAGACCTACAGTTAATATTATATTACTCTACAGGTTAGAGGTTATAGACCTACAGTTAATATTACTCTACAGGTTAGAGGTTATAGACCTACAGTTAATATTATATTACTCTACAGCACATATGTCAGAGTCAAGGCCCGCGGGCCACATCCGGCCCGCAAGAAGGTTTTTTACGGCCCCTGGGATGATCTTGATTTATTATTAGAACCGGCCCGCAGCAAGCCGGCAGCCCGCAGATCTTTTACACGCACCAATACTACATTTCCCACAATGCAAAGGTGACGCACCGAGCAGTAGGCTGCTTCATTTCAATATTTATTGGCACAGCAGTCGTCAGCATCACAGTAAAATTAACTTTCAGATACCCATCAAAAATGGCAAAACGGAAGGTGGATACTGAGAACCGGGGGTTTCAAACAAGGTGGGAGTCGGAGTATATGTTCACGAAGGTAGCTGGAAAACCTGTGTGTCTTCTGTGTGGAGAAAGTGTGGCGGTACTGAAAGAGTATAATCTGAGACGACATTATGAAACGAAACACGCGGACAAAAACAAGAATATGGACATGGAACAAAGGCTACAAAAGGCAGAGGAATTAAAACGAGGCCTCAAATCTCGACAGGCTCTGTTCAAAAAAGCCAAATCACAAGGCCAGGCTGCTGTCAAGGCCAGTTTTATTTTGGCAGAAGAGATCGCTAAATCAGCCCGGCCATTTACGGAGGGGGATTTCATCAAAAACTGCATGATTAAAGTTTGTGACGAAGTTTGCCCAGAAAAAAGGCAACTCTTTTTAAATGTGAGTCTGAGCAGAAACACCATTGCCGAGAGAGTAGACCAGTTGTCCATCAATCTAAAAGAGCAGCTTGTGAAAAAGGGAAAAGATTTTATTGCATATTCCTTGGCTGTGGATGAGAGCACCGACATTTCTGACATTGCCCAGTTGTCAATTTTCATCCGCGGAGTGGACTCCAACCTAAGCGTGACAGAGGAGTTTTTGGCTTTACGTCCTATGCATGGCACAACTACGGGGCATGATTTGTATGAAGAGGTGTCAAGATGTGTAAATGAGATGGAGCTGCCTTGGGAAAAACTCGTGGGTTTGACAACCGACGGAGCACCTGCGATGTGTGGACACAGGAGCGGACTGGTGGCGAAGATACGGGAAAAGATGCAAGAGGAAAACGCGACAGGTGAGCTGACAGCTTATCATTGTATCATACACCAGGAAGCGTTGTGCGGTAAAGCCTTGAAAATGGAGCATGTAATGAGCATCATCACGCGCACAGTTAACTTTATCAGAGCCAAAGGTTTGAATCACCGCCAGTTCAAGGCATTTCTGACGGAGTTAGAAACGGAGCATGGTGATTTGCCTTATCACACAGAGGTGCGATGGCTAAGCCAGGGAAAGGTGCTTCAAAGATGTTTCGAGCTTCGTGAGGAGATTTGTCTGTTCTTGGACAGCAAAGGGAAAGACACAACACAACTCCGAGACGAAATGTTTCTGTGTGAAATGGCTTTTCTGTGTGACATTACGAGTCATCTGAATGCAATAAACTTGCAGCTGCAGGGTCGGGATCGTGTCATCTCTGATATGTACAGTACAGTGAAGGCATTTAAAACCAAACTGACTCTGTGGGAGACGCAGATGCGGAAAGAAAATTTGAGCCACTTTCCCAGCTGCCAGACCATGAAAGAGAAGCTCTCTACCAGTGCGTTCCCGAGCACACAGTTGGCTGATAAAATAGGTATGCTTGCCGCTGACTTTCGACGCCGATTTGCTGACTTTGAAGCACAAAAAAGCAGGTTGGAACTGCTCGGTAACCCATTTGCTGTTGACGTGGAAAGCTCACCACCAAACCTCCAAATGGAGTTGATTGACCTCCAATGCAATGATGCACTGAGGGCAAAATATGCGGCAGTGGGTGCTGCGGAGTTCGCCCGTTTCCTCCCCGGCACAATGCCCCAGCTGCGCATCCAGGCTGCTCAAACGTTGTCTATGTTTGGCAGCACATACCTGTGTGAACAACTGTTTTCTTTGATGAACCTGAACAAAACATCACACAGAAGTCGACTTACTGCTGAACACCTCCACTCAATTCTGAGGATTTCTTCAGCTCAGAGCCTTACCCCGAACATTGATGAACTTGTGGAAAAGATGGGACACCACCAAGTATCACCCTCAACCTCAAACAAGTGAACATTACTGTGCAATCACATATTTAGAGTTTTTACTCAGTTCAAGTTTAAAAGTTAAAATTTAATATTTGTTTTCACTGCATGTTACTTCTCCTTAAACAAAGTGTTGTTTTTGATTAATAGATTTTTGCACTTTATTTTTTTGTATTTCAATCCAATTATATTTTAAAAATATTTCAGTTGAGTGGATGATAGAAAATTGCTATTATTGTTTTTTCTTTGAAGTAAATTTAGCCCACTTTTGCTAAAAT
The DNA here is from genome assembly GCF_045791955.1 of Oncorhynchus clarkii lewisi. Taxonomy (NCBI): domain Eukaryota; kingdom Metazoa; phylum Chordata; class Actinopteri; order Salmoniformes; family Salmonidae; genus Oncorhynchus; species Oncorhynchus clarkii. The sequence goes on from NW_027259345.1 coordinate 21,402, forward strand.
AGAAAATATAGTCTACTGATGGTGCCTTGAATACCGGTTTCTTTCATTTAATGTTCATGTTATGGGGATATTTATATAAAGGAAATTTGTCTTTTGTGTCTGTTGAAAATTAAAGATTACTGACAGAGCCATAAGAAAATATTGCTTTATTTATCTGATCATATTGTAATATATTTGTTAGGTTTTCAGTAGGTTCAATTAGGTTCACTAGACTATATGCGTCATTTAAAAAATTTTCAATGAACATTCGAACAGTCCGGCCCTCGTCTTGTAGCTGATTTTTTTATTTGGCCCTCCGTCCATTTGACTTTGACACCCCTGCTCTACAGGTTAGAGGTTATAGACCTACAGTTAATATTATATTATTCTACAGGTTAGGGGTTATAGACCTACAGTTAATATTATATAACTCTACAGGTTAGGGGTTATAGACCTACAGTTAATATTACTCTACAGGTTAGAGGTTATAGACCTACATTTAATATTATATTATTCTACAGGTTAGGGGTTATAGACCTACAGTTAATATTATATTACTCTACAGGTTAGGGGTTATAGACCTACAGTTAATATTATATTACTCTACAGGTTAGAGGTTATAGACCTACAGTTAATATTACTCTACAGGTTAGAGGTTATAGACCTACAGTTAATATTACTCTACAGGTTAGAGGTTATAGACCTACAGTTAATATTACTCTACAGGTTAGAGGTTATAGACCTACAGTTAATATTATATTACTCTACAGGTTAGGGGTTATAGACCTACAGTTAATATTACTCTACAGGTTAGGGGTTATAGACCTACAGTTAATATTACTCTACAGGTTAGAGGTTATAGACCTACAGTTAATATTGTATTACTCTACAGGTTAGGGGTTATAGACCTACAGTTAATATTATATTACTCTACAGGTTAGGGGTTATAGACCTAGAGTTAATATTACTCTACAGGTTAGAGGTTATAGACCTACAGTTAATATTATATTACTCTACAGGTTAGGGGTTATAGACCTACAGTTAATATTATATTACTCTACAGGTTAGGGGTTATAGACCTACAGTTAATATTACTCTACAGGTTAGGGGTTATAGACCTACATTTAATATTATATTACTCTACAGGTTAGGGGTTATAGACCTACAGTTAATATTATATTACTCTACAGGTTAGAGGTTATAGACCTACAGTTAATATTATATTACTCTACAGGTTAGAGGTTATAGACCTACAGTTAATATTACTCTACAGGTTAGAGGTTATAGACCTACAGTTAATATTACTCTACAGGTTAGAGGTTATAGACCTACAGTTAATATTATATTACTCTACAGGTTAGGGGTTATAGACCTACATTTAATATTATATTACTCTACAGGTTAGAGGTTATAGACCTAGAGTTAATATTATATTACTCTACAGGTTAGGGGTTATAGACCTACAGTTAATATTACTCTACAGGTTAGAGGTTATAGACCTACAGTTAATATTATATTACTCTACAGGTTAGGGGTTATAGACCTATTGTCAATTTCCAGATTTCAGTTTCTATTCCATTTGTATGGGCACTGCAATGCTGCATCTAATTTCCTGTGTCAACTTTGACCCCTCCCCTTAACAGATCCTGGCCAATCCTGATCACCGCTTCAACACCAGCTCCCTGTATAAGAACGTGACTCTGGTGGCCTGGGACCCTGCTCCGTATGCTGTCAACCTGCACAAGGTGTGTGTGTCTGTGTGTTTGAAGCAGACACTATTCTCTTTTCTTACCTTGCCCACTCTGTCTGAGAAGCCCAGTAACAGCATCTAGCAGGCAATATGTAAAGAACGTCACCCAGCATAGCCCCAAAGTCCTGTTGAATGGGTGGAGGATGGGCCAAGGTTACGATCAAACAAATCAAATGTTATTTGTCACATACACATGGTTAGCAGATGTTAATGCGAGTGTAGCGAAATGCTGGCTCTTCTAGTTCCGACTATGCAGTAATATCCAACGAGTAATCTAACCTAACAATTCCACAACAACTACCTTATACACACAAGTGTAAAGGGATAAAGAATATGTACATAAAGATATATGAATGAGTGATGGTGCAGAACGGCAAGGCAAGATGCAGTAGATGGTATAGAGTACAGTATATACATATGAGATGAGTAATGTAGGGTATGTAAACATAAAAGTGCCATTATTTAAAGTGGCCAGTGATACATTTTTACATCAATTTTTCCATGATTAAAGTGGCTGGAGTTGAGACGGTATGTTGGCAGCAGCCACTCAATGTTAGTTTTGGCTGTTTAACAGTCTGATGGCCTTGAGATAGAAGCTGTTTTTCAGTCTCTCGGTTCCTGCTTTGATGCACCTGTACTGACCTCGCCTTCTGGATGATAGCGGGGTGAACAGGCAGTGGCTCGGGTGGTTGTTGTCCTTGATGATCTTTATGGCCTTCCTGTGACATCGGGTGGTGTAGGGCAGGTAGTGATTCGTTGTGCAGACCTCACTACCCTCTGGAGAGCCTTACAGTTGTGGGCGGAGCAGTTGCCATACAAGGCAGTGATACAGCCCGACAGGATGCTCTCGATTGTGCATCTCTAAAAGTTTGTGAGTGCTTTTGGTGACAAACCAAATTTCTCCAGCCTCCTGAGGTTGAAGAGGCGCTGCTGCGCCTTCTTCACCACGCTGTCTGTGTGGGTGGACCAATTCAGTTTGTCCGTGATGTGTACGCGAAGAACTTAACTTTCTACCCTCTCCACTACTGTCCCGTTGATGTGGATAGGGGGGTGCTCTCTCTGCTGTTTCCTAAAGTTTACAATCATCTCCTTTGTTTTAGTTGAAGTTGAGTGTGAGGTTATTTTCCTAACACCATGCTCTGAGGGCCCTCACATCCTCCATGTAGGCCGTCTCGTCGTTGTTGGTAATCAACCCTACCACTGTAGTGTCGTCTGCAAACTTGATGATTGAGTTGGAGGCGTGCATGGCCACGCAGTCGTGGGTACACTGTGGGGCCCCCTGTGGGGCCCCAGTGTTGAGGATCAGCGGGGTGGAGATATTGTTACCTACCCTCACCACCTGGGGGCGGCCCGTCAGGAAGTCCAGTACCCAGTTGCACAGGGCGGGGTCGAGACCCAGGGTCTCGAGCTTGATGATGAGTTTGGAGGGTACTATGGTGTTAAATGCTGAGCTGTAGGCGATGAACAGCATTCTCACATAGGTATTCCTCTTGTCCAGATGGGTTAGGGCAGAGTGCAGTGTGGTTGCGATTGCGTCGTCTGTGGACCTATTGGGGTGGTAAGCAAATTGGAGTGGGTCTAGGGTGTCAGGTAGGGTGGAGGTGATATGGTCCTTGACTAGTCTCTCAAAGCACTTCATGATGACGGAAGTGAGTGCTAGGGGCGATAGTCGTTTAGCTCAGTTACCTTAGCTTTCTTGGGAACAGGAACAATGGTGGCCCTCTTGAAGCATGTGGGAACAGCAGACTGGGATAAGGACACACCAGCCAGCTCTGAGGACGCGGCTGGGGATGCCGTCGGGGCTTGCAGCCTTGCGAGGGTTAACACGTTTAAATGTTTTACTCACGTCGGCTGCAGTGAAGGAGAGTCCACAGGTTTTGGTAGCGGGCCGTGTCAGTGGCACTGTATTGTCCTCAAAGTGAGCAAAGAAGTTGTTTAATCTGTCTGGGAGCAAGACATCCTGGTCCGCGACTGGGCTGGTTTTCTTTCTGTAATCCATATTTGACTGTAGACCCTGCCACATACTTCTTGTGTCTGAGCCTTTGAATTGCGACTCTACTTTGTCTCTATACTGACACTTAGCTTGTTTGATTGCCTTGCGGAGGGAATAGTTACACTGTTTGTTTCCGGTCACCTTGCCCTGATTAAAAGCAGTGGTTTGCGCTTTCAGTTTTGTGCGAATGCTGCCATCAATCCACGGTTTCTGGTTTGGGAATGTTTTAATAGTTGCTGTGGGTACGACATCGCTGATGCACTTGCTAATAAACTCGCTCACCGAATCAGCTTATTCGTCAATGTTGTTCTTTGACGCAGTGTGGAACATATCCCAATCCACGTGATCGAAGCAATCTTGAAGTGTGGAATCATATTGTTCGGACCAGCGTTGAACAGACCTGAGAGCGGGAGCTTCCTGTTTTAGTCTCTGTCTGTAGGCTGGGAGCAACAAAATGGAGTTGTGGTCAGCTTTTCCAAAAGGAGGGCTGGGGTGGGCCTTATATGCATCACAGAAGTTAGAATAACAATGATCCAGGGTTTTACCAGCCCTGGTAGCACAATCAATATGCTGATAGAATTTATGGAGTCTTGTTTTCAGATTAGCCTTGTTAAAATCCCCAGAGACAATGAATGCAGCCTCAGGATATGTGGTTTCCAGTTTACATAGTCAAATGAAGTTCGTTCAGGGCCGTCGATGTGTCTGCTGACCAGAAGACCGCTTCGTCTGCCCCTTTTACGGCGACGTTGTTTTGGTTCGCCCGGCTGGGATATGATCCATTGTCCTGGGTGGTGGGCAAAACACAGGATCAGCGTATTCCTGATCTTATTGATGGTGAGTTGACGTTGCTCTTATATCCAGTAGTTCCTCCCGACTGTATGTAATGAAACCTAAGATGACCTGGGGTACCAATGTAAGAAATAACACGTAAAAAAACTAGAAACGAGAAGCGAGGCGGCCATCTCTGTCGTCGCCGGATAGTAATGTTAATGAGGACCTGTAGTTGTGAAAGACAACACGTGGACAGGTTAGCCTCGTTGGTCTCTCTAACCCACGGCCTGAAGGGACAGACTGCTACATCATATACCCACACACTCTAATTATTACATGTCAACTTTCTATAACCCGCACTCCTCCTCCTTTCTCCTCTCTCCATTCCCGTCTTTCTTCTCCTCTTTTTCTGTTCTTCTTTTCCTGACACATTGCTTCCCTATTTCCCTCCTCTGCCACCTCTTCTTCCTCTCTTTTATATATTTTACGGTTTCTTCTTTATCGCCACCTACATGTATGTTGACAGTCATAAGGCTGCTAGTTTTAGGTTTCCCCCTTCTCTCTCTCTCCCCTCCTTCACTCTCCCCTCCCTTTCTCTACCTTCTTTCCCTCTCCCCTCCTTCTCTCTCCCCTCCTTATCTTTCCCTCTCCCCTCCTTCTCTCTCCCCTCCTTCTCTTTCCCTCTCCCCTCCTTCTCTGTCTCCCTTTCCTCATTTCCACCTCCTCCTGTCACCTCCTCTCTTTATTCCATGATTATTATGCCGCAGGACCAATCAGCCCCTCTCTCTGATCCTCCTCTTTCTTCATGTACCCCCCCTCACTTTATCCCTACCTCTCTCTGAGCTGAGGTGATCACTGATTAATAGACTTCATAGGACTCCTGGGTCCAGCAGGTTAATCACCCCCCCCCCCCCTATTTCTCCCCTCTCCTCTAATAGATTTGAATTATTTAGTCCTTAGGTCTTGTTTGTTATGTCATCACTTCAGGAGACAAGTGAGCAAGGGGAATAACTACTCCAAGTCTCAGAGCGAGTGACGTTTGAAACGCTATTAGCGCACACCCAGCTAACTAGCTAGCCATTTCACATCGGTTACACCAGCCATTAGACTGATAGGCTTGAAGTCCAAACAGCGATGTGCTTGCGAAGAGCTGCTGGCAAAACGCACGAAAGTGCTGTTTGAATGAATGCTTACGAGCCTGCTGCTGCCTACCATCGCTCAGTCAGACTGCTCTATCAAATCATAGACTTAATTATAACATAATAACACACATAAATACGAGCCTTTGGTCATTAATATGGTCGAATCCGGAAACTATAATTTCGAAAACAAAACGTTTATTATTTCAGTGAAAAAAGGACCAGTTCGGTATTTTATCTAACGGGTGACATCGCTAAGTCTAAATATTCTTGTTACATTGCACAGCCTTCAATGTTATGTCATAATTATGTAAAATTCTGGCAAATTAGTTCGCAATGAGCCAGGCTGCCCAAACTGTTGCATATACTCTGACTCTGCGTGCAAGAGAAGTGACACAATTTCCCCTGGTTAATATTGCCTGCTAACTTGGATTTCTTTTAGCTAAATATGCAGGTTTAAAAATATATACTTCTGTGTATTGATTTTAAGAAAGGCATTGGTGTTTATGGTTAGGTACAGTCGTCCAACGATTGTGCTTTTTTCGCAAATGCGCTTTTGTTAAATCATCCCCCAGCGTTGCATCGATTATATGCAACGCAGGACACGCTAGATAAACTAGTAATATCATCAACCATGTGTAGTTACAACTAGTGATTATGATTGATTGATTGTTTTTTATAATATAACTTTAATGCTAGCTAGCAACTTACCTTGGCTTCTACTGCATTCACGTAACAGGCAGGCTCCTCGTGGAGTGCAATGAGAGGCAGGTGGTTAGAGCATTGGACTAATTAACTGTACGGTTGCAAGATTGGTTCCCCCGAGCTGACAAGGTGAAAATCTGTCATTCTGCCCCTGAACAAGGCAGTTAACCTGTTATGGCTGCAATCCCGATATCGGGATCGATATGACAACTACCAGTGAAAATAGAGGGCGCTAAATTCAAACCACAGAAATCTCATAATTCTCATAAATAAATCTCATAATTACAATTCTTAAATCATTTTAAAGCTATTCTCGTTGTTAATCCCACCAAAGTGTCCGATTTCAAATAGGCAGCGAAAGCACTACTTTTTATTTATTTTACCTTTATTTAACTAGGCAAGTCAGTTAAGAACAAATTCTTATTTTCAATGACGGCCTAGGAACAGTGGGTTAACTGCCTGTTCAGGGGCAGAACAACAGATTTGTACCTTGTCAGCTTGGGGATTTGAACTTGCAACCTTCCGGTTACTAGTCCAACGCCCTAATCACTAGGCTACCCTGCCGCCCTACAAACGGTTAGGTTAGGTCTCCACCAAACCACAATAAGCACAGCCATTTTCCAGCAAAATATAGCATTCACAAAAACCAGAAATAAAGATCACTATCCTTGAATTATCTTCATCAGATGACACTCATAGGACTTCATGTTACACAATACATGCATGTTTTGTTTGATAAAGTTCATATTTATATTTTAAAAAATCTGAGTTTACATTGGCGCGTTATATTCACTAGTTCCAAAAACATCAAGTGATTTTGCATAGCCACATCGTTTCAACAGAAATACTCATCATAAATGTAGATGATAATACAAGTTATATACATGGACTTAGAGATATACCTCTCCTTAATGCAGATTTCAAGAAAGTTTGACGGAAAAAGCAACCCACGCAATAATCTGAGACGGAGCTCAGAACAGTAGCCAAATTAGCCGCCATGTTGGAGTCAACAGAAACCAGAAAATACATACCTTTGATGAACTTCATCAGAATGCAGTCCTAGGAATCCCAGGTCCACAATAAATGCTTGATTTGTCCGAAAATGTCTGTTATTTATGTCCAATTAGCTACTTTGGTTAGCGCGTTTAGTAAACAATTCCAAAGTCACAAAGCGCGTCCACTATAACGTGACAAAATGTCCAAAGGTTCTGTAACAGTCAGTAGAAACTACTGACTGTTACAGAACCTTTGGACATTTTGTCACGTTATAGTGGACGCGCTTTGTGACTTCAGAATGTTGTTTACATATATCTTGAATAACGTTCCAACCGGAGAATTAGAATGACTTCAGATGAGCGATGGAACGCAGGTCCTTCCCCTGTGAATGCGCCTGGTGAAAGCATGGTCCACTCATGGCTGTGGTGACTATTTCCTGTGTCAATCAACCCCCCTTCACATTAGAGTCATCAGACAAAGTTCTATTGACTGCTGACATCTAGTGGAAGGCGTAGGAAGTGAAAACTCATCCATATCTTGCTGTAATTTTAATGAGACCTTGGTTGAAAATCTGCCACCTCCAGAAACAAAAAACAGGAAGTGGAATTTCTCAGGTTTTTGCCTGCTATATGAGTTCTGTTATACTCACAGACATAATTCAAACAGTTTTATAAACTTCAGTGTTTTCTATCCAATACTAATAATAATATGCAAATATTAGCAGCTATGACTGAGGAGTTTGATATGGGCACCTTTCATCCAAGCTACTCAATACTGCCTCTGCAGCCATATAACGTTAACCCACCGTTCCTAGGCCATCATTGGAAATAAGAATGTGTTCTTAACTGACTTGCCTAGTTAAATAAAGGTATTATTTTTTTATTTTTTTTAAATAAATAAATCGGCAAAATCGGTGCCCATAAATACTGATTTCCGATTGTTATGAAAACTTGAAATCAGCCCTAATTAATCGTCCATTCCGATTAATCGGTCGACCTCTAATCAGAAGGTTCTAAAGCCATGACATCCTTTTCTGGAATTTTCCAAGCTGTTTTTAAAGGTACAGTCAACTTAGTGTATTTAAACTTCTGACCGACTGGAATTGTGATACAGTGAAGTGAAATAATCTGTCTGTAAACAATTGTTGGAAAAATGACTTGTGTCATGCACGAAGTAGATGTCCTAACCGACCTGCCAAAACTATAGTTTGTTAACAAGAAATTTGTGGAGTGGTTGAAAAACGAGTTTTAATAACTCAAAACCGTAGTTTTTTACCTCTAACTTTATGGAGTGGTTGAAAAACTAGGTTTAATGACTCCAACCGAAGTGTATGTAAACTTCCGACTTCCAACACACACACACTCTCCTGCAAATGACTGCAGAAGGAAAAGTACTATCTGTCTCTGTGTGTTTGTCTGTCAGTCTCTGCCTCTCTCGCTGTCTGTCTGTCTGTGTCGGTCTGTCTCTTCTTTTCTTAGGCATGTCAGTCTAGAGTAGACTATAACTATTACCCTCCTCTCTCTCTCTCTCTCTCTCTCTCTCTCTGTCTCCCTATCAAACCTCTTTCCTTTCTCTTTCTCCCTCCCTCTCTCTTTCCCCTCTCTCTCTCTCTCTTTCTCTCTCTCTCTGTCTCTCTCTCTCTCTGTCTCTCTCTCTGTCTCTCTCTCTCTCTGTCTCTCTCTCTCTCTCAAACCTCTTTCCTTTCTCTTTCTCCCTCCCTCTCTCTTTCCCCTCTCTCTCCCTCTCTCTCTCTCTCTCTTTCTCTACCCCTCTCTCTCTCTTTCTCTCTGTCTCTCTGTCTCTCTCTCTCTCTCTCTCAAACCTCTTTCCTTTCTCTTTCTCCCTCCCTCCCTCTCTCTCTCTCTCCCTCCCTCTCTCTACCCCCTCTCTCTCTCTCTCTCTCTCTAACAGTGGTATGCCAGTCCAGACTATAACCTGTTCAGTCCGTACGTGGAGCACCGGAGGCTCCACCCCACCCAGCCCTTCTACGTCCTACACCCCAAATATGTGTGGCATCTCTGGGATGTGATCCAGGGCAACACCCAGGAGACCATCCAGCCCAACCCACCCTCCTCTGGGTTTATAGGTGAGACAATTGCATACACGCACATACACACGTACAAGTGCATGTGCATACACACATTACGCTCACACACAAAATCACACACTTACACAAGGGTTCTATAAAGCCGTCTCTGTGGTTCTAATGTTAACGTTAGAGAGCGTGAGATGCGGCCAGTCGACCTCTCTATGTTGTGTAATAGAGTGCTTGGAGTCATGTTATTGTATTATTATAAAACAGCCATACAGGATCCGTCCTATAGCACCACTCATTGGGCTATTAAAATCTAGCGAATGTCATCATCAGAACAATGTAATTATTATTATATATTACAGTCCTCCTGTCACCTCGGGGTCCAGTCGCCATGCCAACAACATAAGTGTGTGTGTGGGGGGGAGTTGGCATTATGTGCAATTTTCTATGCCCTAGATACAGCAATTATGACAATAGGTGTGTGTGTGTGTGTGTGTGTGTGTGTGTGTGTGTGTGTGTGTGTGTGTGTGTGTGTGTGTGTGTGTGTGTGTGTGTGTGTGTGTGTGTGTGTGTGTGTGTGCGTGTGTGTGTGCGTGAATCCTGTTTGTTCTAATTCCCCTGAGCCACCACCTTAACCTGCTAAATCATAGTATTTGACCAGAGTAAACAGTCTGGACCAGCTAAATCATAGTATTTGACCAGTGTGAACACTCTGGACCATCTAAATCATAGTATTTGACCAGAGTAAACAGTCTGGACCAGCTAAATCATAGTATTTGACCAGTGTGAACAGTCTGGACCAGCTAAATCATAGTATTTGACCAGAGTGAACAGTCTGGACCAGCTAAATCATAGTATTTGACCAGAGTGAACAGTCTGGACCAGCTAAATCATAGTATTTGACCAGAGTAAACAGTCTGGACCAGCTAAATCATAGTATTTGACAAGAGTCAACCGTCTGGACCAGCTAAATCATAGTATTTGACCAGAGTAAACAGTCTGGACCAGCTAAATCATAGTATTTGACCAGAGTAAACAGAAGACAGACTGTTGGATGCCATCTAGGAGCTGGTCCTTTATGAGCACTTGATTGATTGGCCTTCCATATTTCTCTTTGACTTAGTTTAATGACACTTGATTGTCTAAATTGAATGGTGTGTGTGTGTGGAGTAGATAATGCAGACTCCAGTGCATTTTTAATAGCCACAGGAAGTTGACGTGTCTTCTGCTGTAACTCCCCAGACTCCCCTTCTCCCGACCTCTCAAGACCAGTTATTTCTGAATAGATTATGCATTACTGTTACAGGGCGGTATTTTGTGTTGCGGTGGGATTTGGGTGTTGTTTAGTTATACGGTAGTCATTTAGTCCCATTTGGGGGGAACGATGTCTCAAAGATTTTATTGTCCCCAGTGATGTGGTGGTGTATTGTAGTGTGATATTACATATTGTTTAGGTAATTTGGTCAGTTTGGATTGCTCAGTAGACCAGTGAAACAACAAATCACACAAACACAGAGAGACTGAATTCAGCACTTTCTTTGTACAGGTTTGCATGAAGGGGGCGGGGGGGCACCCCAAACGTCACACATTAATTCATGAATTGAAAGCCAATTCTCCCCAATCAAAATGCTGGCAGGTCCGGCAACGTCCCGTTCCCCGTATTTGAAATCCATGTAGTTCCTCAATAGAAAAGTTCAAGATCGCCCACAGTCACCAGATCGTCCACAGTCACCAGATCGCCCACAGTCACCAGATCGCCCACAGTCACCAGATCGCCCACAGTCACCAGATCGCCCACAGTCACCAGATCGCCCACAGTCACCAGATCGCCCACAGTCACCAGATCGCCCACCAGATCTCCCGCAGCTGCCAGATCACCCACAGCCACCAGTGTAGCAGTCACCAGTATCCTTCTGAGCTGAACTCATCTATTTCCTGTAGAAAGTAGTCTTTGTTCTCTTGATAAACTTCCAGTCTTTGTAGCCTTTACCATCTCTTTACTGGGTATCCCAATATAACATACCTAATATATCCCATAGCTTTAGTCCATGGCTGCATCTTATTCCACTTCTTTCCAGAGCCTTATGTGGTCGCTACTTTGGGGAATAGGGTGCAATCTGAGACACAGCCTCAAACGCTCTCATCAGTCTTCACAGTTCGGACAGCACGGAGGCTGGGAGTGGGAAACACACTGGCTGTGTGTGTGTGTGTGTGTGTTCGAGGCGTGGGGTCGGAGTGTGTGTGTGTTCGAGGCGTGGGGTCGGAGTGTGTGTGTGTGGGGAGAGGGGGGGGGGGGGGATGTTACAGAGATACAGCTTTTTACTTGGGCAGTGCTGTGTGTTTTGTGGTTTGCCAGTGTGTTGAGCGATGGTATTTACACCAAGACAAGCAGACTGTCAATAGAGCAGAGTGACATCAAATGGTACACACACACACATTAATTCATACACACACACACATACACAGAGTCCATACACACACACACATACACAGAGTCCATACACACACACATACAGAGTCCATACACACACACACATACATACACAGAGTCCATACACACACACACACACACAGAGTCCATACACACACACACATACACAGAGTCCATACACACACACACACATACAGAGTCCATACACACACACACACACACACACACACACACACATAATTCATACACACACACACACAGAGTCCATACACACACACACACAGAGTCCATACACACACACACACAGAGTCCATACACACACACACACACAGTCCATACACACACACACACACACAGAGTCCATACACACACACAGAGTCCATACACACACACACACATACACAGAGTCCATACACACACACACATACACAGAGTCCATACACACACACACATACACCGAGTCCATACACACACACACATACACCGAGTCCATACACACACACACATACACAGAGTCCATACACACACATACACAGAGTCCATACACACACACACATACACAGAGTCCATACACACACACACACATACAGAGTCCATACACACACACACACATACAGAGTCCATACACACACACACACAGAGTCCATACACACACACACACAGAGTCCATACACACACACACACAGAGTCCATACACACACACACA